>NC_053489.1:54770732-54786355 GCF_905171775.1 Rana temporaria
CTACGTCGTTTACGTCGAGTTCCGCCGCGTAAAACTAGGGCTAAGCCCTAGTTGTCTTAAGCCATGTTAAGTATGGCCGTCGTTCCCGCGTCGAATTTTAAATTCTACGTCGTTTGCGTAAGACGTCCGTGAATGGCGCTGGACGCCATTTACGTTAACGTCTAAGCAAATGACGTCGGAGCGACGTCAGTTAGCGCAATGCACGTCGGGTAATTTACCCGACGGAGCATGCGCAGTACGTCCGGCGCGGGAGCGCGCCTAATTTAAATGGGACTCGCCCATTTGAATAGGAACGCCTTGCGCCGGACGGATTTAAGTTACAGCGCCGCAAAATTCCAGGTAAGTGCTTTGTGGATCGGCACCTAACTTGGGAATTTTGCGGCGGAGTAACTTAAATCCGAAAAGTTACGTTGCGCCGCGGCTTTGTGGATAACCCCCAGGAAGTGAGGATTTCTCAGAAGAAATAAGGACATTTAAAAGCAAAATGGAAGGATGAGGTAAGTTAAGGAGGACTACACTAAGGTAAAGGAAGCTATTTATTTATTTATTTTTACCTTTAAAACCCCTTTAAGGTGAAATTTGTCAATTGAAGGCTTATGCTAAATTGTAGGACGCCGCAATCGTACATTTTCGGTCCAATGCGGTGCCCACAAGCTATAGTAGAACTCAGTGGCGGATCAACATTTTTGGGGGGGGGAGCAAACAAACGAAAAAAAACAAAACAATTTCAGCCTCACTGTGCCCATCAAACGCAGCTATTATGCCCATTAAATGCAGCCACTGTGCCCATAAAATGCAGCCACTGTGCCCATCAAATGCAGCCACTGTGCCCATCAAATGCAGCCACTGTGCCATCAATTGTCACCACTAAGCCATGAATTGTCGCCACTGTGCCATGCCATCAAATGCAGCCACTGTGCCATGCCATCAAACGCAGCCACTGTGCCATCATTTATCGCCACTGTGCCCATCAATTGCCACCACTGTGCCATGCCATCAAACGCAGCCACTGTGCCATCAATTGTCGCCACTGTGCCCATTGTCACCACTGTGCAATCAATTGTCGCCACTGTGCCCATCAATTGTCACCACTGTGCCCATCAATTGTCACCACTGTGCCCATCAATTTTCACCACTGTGCTATGCCAAAAGCAGCCACTGTGCCATCAAACGCAGCCACTGTGCCATGCCATCAAACGCAGCTACTGTGCCAGCAAACGCAGCCACTGTGCCATCAATTGTTACCACTGTGCCATCATTTGTCACCACTGTGCCCAGCAATTGTCACCACTATGCCATCAAACGCAGCCTCTGTGCCATCAATTGTCACCACTGTGCCATCAATTGTCGCCACTGTGCCCATCAATTGTCACTACTGTGCCATGCCAAACGCAGCCCCTGTGCCATGCCATCAAACGCAGCCACTGTGCCATCAATTGTTACCACTGTGCCATCAATTGTTACCAATGTGCCATCAATTGTTACCACTGTGCCCATCAATTGTCACCACTGTGCCCATCAATTATAGCCACTGTGCCCTGTAAAATGCTGCCACTGTGCCCTGTAAAATGCCCCCTCCCCCCCCCGCCTGGAATTTACCTTTCTGGGGTCAGCCATCCTGCTTCTTCCGTCCCTCAATGTCTTCTCCCGCCCTCGATAGATTTGGCACATTCGACCGCAGATTCGATAGACACAGATCGCTATTGTCACTGTCATGTGGAATCTTCTATCTATATCGAACTGTTGTCGCAATGAAACAAAATAAAGCATTTTTATTTTGGATCTTTTGGATTTCGGATTCTGCCCGTTCATTATCGTTAGTTAAAACGAATGCTAAAATCCCCAAAATTAGTTAATGTTAGGGAGATTCTTGCACTCTGTTTCTCCTGGTGACCATTTTCAGAGTTTCTCCTTAGGCCTCTTTCACACTGGGGCGTTTTTCGAGCGTTTTTCGAGCGTTATTTGAGCGTTTTTCGAGCGTTATTCGAGCGTTTTTCGAGCGTTATTCGAGCGTGATTTTTGAGCATTATTCGAGCGAAGACTCATCTGCAATCCCAATGTGCTGGTAAAGCACCGCAAAGACCCCAACGTTTTAGGGCGTTTTTGCAGTGCCTCAGTGTGAAAGGCCCCTTTCACATTGAGGAATTTTTCAGGCGATACAGTGCTAAAAATAGCGCTGCTATCCCACCTGAAAAACTCCTGCCCAGCTACCTCAATGTGAAAGCCGAAGGGCTTTCACACTGAGGCAATGCGCTGGCGGGAGACCAAAAAAATCTCCTGTCAGCAGCATCTTTGGAGCGGTGAGAGGAGCGGCGTGTATACCGCTCCTTCACCGCTCCTTCCCATTGAAAACAATGGGAAACCGCGGCAATACCGCCCGCAATGCGCCTCTATATAGGTGCATTGCGGGCGGTATTAAACCTTTATCGGCAGCTAGCGGGGGTTAATACCGCACCGCTAGCAGCCGATTCCCGCGGCAATCCCGGCGGTATATCGCCGCTATTTTTAGTGGCGATATACCGCCACCGCGGCTACAGGTCCAATGTGAAAGGGGCCAAAGGGTAAGGCTTTTTTACAGCGCTTTTAATTCATTTCAATGGAGAGGGGCGTTTTTGGAGCATTTTTTTCAGCGCCCAAAAGCTGCTCCAAAGATGCTGCTTACAGGACTTTTCTCAACTCCCCGCCAGTGCAACGCCTCAGTGTGAAAGGGTAAGGCTTTTTTACAGCGCTTTCAATTCATTTCATTTCAGCGCCCAAAAGCTGCTCCAAAGATGCTGCTTGCAGGACTCAGAGTGAAAGGGTCCATTGAGATGCATGGAGAGCGTTTTAATCGCGCTATTTTTAACGCTAAAACGCTGTAAAACGCTTCAGTGTAAAAGGGGTCTTAATGTATTTCATTCACATTGGGTTTTTCAATACACAATTTTTTTCACCAGGAAAATTGATTGACCTAGCATACCACTGAGAAATCAACATAGTTCAGTATTTCCTGCCTGTCTTACCTGTTATTGACAGTTCTGTATTTGTTCAGAACAGATTGAGAATTCTCCCTGCAGCTCTCCGCATATGTATAACACATCTCATACATCCATGTGGAATTTGTCAGCAAGACACATAATGGCATCCTTCGACAGAGTTTAGACTGTCGTAGATCTTACAGGATGCTGTATTTCCATCAGTAGAAATCCTATAATATTATTTAAATGTAAATCTAAGCCCTGGCTGGGCGACTTGTATTTCCATCAGTAGAAATTCTATAATATTAATATTTTTTTAATGTAAATCTAAGCCCTGGCTGGGCGACTTTACATTTGCTAAAGCAAAGTATACCATAGCAATTTTTCCATTATTACCATAGACCAGTTTATTTATTTGTTTATTATTATTTTTTGGGGGGGAGGACTAACCTTTCCTTTCACAATAATTTCTTCCAAAAATATATTTTTCTTTCTATGTGAGCTATAGACAAAAACTTGTGGAATAAAAAAAGACACAGAGGGGCAGATCCACATACATTTGCATGGGCGCAGCGTATGTGAGATACGCTACGCCGCTGTAACTTACTTTGCAAATCTTTAAATCCAGAAAGAATTTGCGCCGTAAGTTACGGCGGCGTAGTGTATCTCTCGCGGCGTAAGGGCGCGGAATTCAAATGTGGCGAGTAGGGGGCGTGTTTCATTTAAATGAAGCGTGTCCCCGCGCCGAACGAACTGCGCATGCCCCATCCCAGGGTGCATTGCTCCAAATGACGTCGCAAGGACGTCATTGGTTTTGACGTGAACGTAAATGGCGTCCAGCCCCATTCACGGACGACTTACGAAAACGAAATAAAATTTTAGCAGCTTTAACTATACGTCGAAAAAAGCCGAACGGAAACGACGTAAAAGAATGCGACGGACACTCGTACCTTCTTGGATCGCCGTAAACAGCTAATTTGCATACCCGACGCTGGAAAACGACGCGAACTCCACCCAGCGGCCGCCGGAGAATTACACCTACGATCCGAAGGAGTACGAAGCCGTACGCCTGTCGGATCTATGCCAAAAGCCGTCGTATCTTGGTTTGAGGACTCAAAACAAAGATACGACGTGGGAATTTTGAAAGTACGCAGGCGTATCAATAGATACGCCGGCGTACTTTCTTTGTGGATCTGCCCCAGAATTTGTATCTCTTTTGACCAGTGTTAGTTAAAAAAAAAAAAAGATATTTTGTCCAATTTAAAATGATGTTAAAATTATGTTTGTGGCATAAAGCATAGTAAAGTTTAAAATTACATTGCAAATTAAAAAAAAAAACAACAAACAAATGAGAGCAAAAAAAATATTCTTGGTAATAAAATGGGAATCATTTTTTTTTAAAGAAAAATATTAGCTAAGGGGTAAGGAAAAAATGGGGGTGCTTATGACAATTAGGGTTAACTAGGGGTTAATAAGGGGTTAAATTGGAATCAATTGTATTAAAAATATTTTTTTAGTTGTGATCGGTGGACACACCTTTGACCTACATATGAAATACTAAATACAATAAAACAATACATTGTCACATTGTATTACACAACAACTGTTCCTGTTATGTAATACATAATAATTCCTGGCTGTCATATTTACAACCTATAACTGCCAGTAATAGTGGTGGGGAAGCAGTGGCAGGGGGAGAAGAGTTTAACGTAGGTCATACATCATAGAAAAGTCTCCTACACTTGAAAGACTGAAGAGGTTAACTACGTTCCATATTAAAAAAAATATTATAATATACTAGTGCTGTGGAAATTAACTATTAATTCCTCGATTAATCGATACATTTTTTTAATTGATCAAAATTATTTTGATTGGCAATCACCTCTCCGCCGGCTTCCGGGTCTTCAGGGAGTTCTGTCGGGGATCCGGTGACGTCATGGACACCGGCGGGGCTTGCCGTGTCCATCTGAAGGGCTCCTTCATATCTGCATGCCGGCGTAATCTTCTATCTGCCGCACGCAAGGACTGTTACACTTCCCTCTATCACTTCCCTCTATCAACCTGGGATTTTACAACCATCCACTGGGAGTTGTGATAGTTCCCTTCACGGGACATCTACATGCCGACAGACTGATGTTAACCCCTCTTCATCTGAATTCAGCAGTGGTATCGTTGTACACATTTTTATACCAGTATCATACTTGGCTACATGTTTTTATGATTGCTTTTGCTACCGTTTGGTATTACTCGCACCATTTTTACAGTTTATGTAGCTACATCGATTTTATCTCCAGTGCAATATTTATTTTGTTATCTACTTGAAGACTATAAAAGTTTTAATGCTATTCCCAATCAAGCTCTGCCTTTGTATGTTTTTTGTATCCTGCAAATTTTTTTCCCAGTGGTTGGTAGCTGCACTGGGAATCAGCCTGCAAGGAGATCAACTAAAAGTAGTTGGATCTGTATGTCAGTTATAATTAATTGAAATTAGTCGATTAATCGATTTAAAAAAAACGATTAATCGAACACGAAAATTTTAATCAGTAACATATACTGTATAATATATACAGTATACTGTATATACTGTTTTTATTTTTCTTGTTCAAGTGTCATCTGCACATCAGCAATTAGACATACAGAAAAAATAAGTCTAGATTGCCACCATCCTAAAATAATACCCAGCTGCAGCCATCTTGGTACTGTTTTTTTCACCTAGTAATTGGCAGTTTTGTAAAAGTTATCTGGGTGGCTGTAAAGCAATTTTACAGTGCTGTAATTTGAAAATATCCCTACCGCCACCCCCTGCGGTGGTTCCCAGGCTTTTCCGTTCCACTGGAGAGCCCAGGACCACAGTAAGCAGGTAGGATACTTCAGAGGAGATGGAGAAACATCTGTTCCCCCTTCTCCTCTGCGATAAATGAACCCTGAAATGATTATGATTGTGTCACTTCCGGTTTATGAGTTGGTATTCACCTGTACTGTTCAATATCTATCTCTGCCCTCTTTTTGAAATCATCAGTAACCAGAAGTTACTTTACCACTCTTATGCAGATGACACACAACTGTATTTTCACATCTGCAACAAAAAGGATCATCATCTCGGACTAGAGAAATGCCTTACTTTGATAGAAAATTGGATGACGAAGAGTTATCTTAAACTCAATGGTTCGAAAACAGAACTTCTCCTGTTTCACGCCAATCTAAAGAATCATCCCGCAACAACATGGACGCCCCGGCCCATTCTGGGTAAAACCATCACCCCTAGCACCAAAGTCAAAAGTCTTGGAGTCATTTTCGACACCTACATGACAATGGATGCACAAATAGGGTCAGTAGTCAGCAGATCGCACCATCTGCTGCGCCTACTACGTAGACTCACTCCCTTTATCCCAAAAGAAGACATAGCAGTCGTGGTGGGAACAATTATCAACTTCAGACTTGACTATGCAAATACCCTCTATCTTGGACTCCCTAAATACCAAATCACTCGTCTGCAAGTCGTTCAAAATACAGCCGCTCGACTTGTGACTGGGAAAAAACCATGGGAATCAATCTCACCTTCACTAAGATCCCTTCATTGGTTGCCAGTAAAAGACAGAATCACTTTCAAGGCACTCTGTCTAACGCATAAGTGTGTTCAAGCAAATGCCCCCCAATATCTATGCGAGAAACTAAAAGCTCACAACCCCAATCGCGTTCTGCGATCCACCAACCAAATTCTACTCCAGATACCAAAAGCCCAAAGGAGAACGAAGATTTGCAGTCCAAGGACCTAGACCAGGCATGTCCAAAGTCCGGCCCGTGGGCCAGTTGCGGCCCGCGGCCTGGTTTTATATGGCCCCCACTTGCAATTTGCTTTTATCACTTTTGTGCTTGAGCTTGGTTTTAAAATATATATATTCTCTAATCTAATAATAATAAAAACAATTAGGGCTGTTACTGATCAAATATTTTCTGTTCGATTAATCGTTTTTTTTTAATCGATTAATCGACTAATTTCGATTAATTGTAACGCACATACAGATCCAACTACTTTTAGCTGATCTCCTTGCAGGCTGATTCCCAGTGCAGCTATCAACCACTGGAAAAATGGATAGCAGGATACAAAAAACACACAAAGGCAGCGCTCGATGGGAATAGCATTAAAACTTTTATAGTCTTCAAGTAGGTAACCAAATAAATATTGCACTGGAGATAAAATCGATGTAGCTACATAAACTGTAAAAATGGTGCAAATATTACCAAACGGTACCAAAAGCAGTCATAAAAACATGTAGCTAAGTATGATACTGGAATAAAAAGGTGTACAACGATGCCACTGCTGAATCCAGATGAGGAGGGGTTAACATCAGTCCGACGGCATGTAGATGTCCCGTGAAGGGAACTATCACAACTCCCAGTGGATGGCTGTAGAATCCCAGGTTGATAGAGGGAAGTGATGGAGGGAAGTGTAACAGCCCTTGCGTGTGGCAGATAGTAAGATCCCGCAGGCATGCAGATATGAAGGCACAGCAAAGGAGCCCTTCAGATGGACACGGCAAGCCCCGCCGTGTCCGTGACATTACTGGATCTCCGATGGAATTCCCTGAAGGCCCAGAAGCCGGCGGAGAGGTGAGTACCAATCAAAAGAATTTTAATTGATCAAAAAGATTTTGATCAATCAAAAAATTTTAAGATTAATCGATTAATTAAAAGTTAATTTGCACAGCCCTAAAAAAAATATAATTGCTCATCCTTGCCCTGAGTGGAGCTTGGGGGCCACAGAAGAGATAAAGGCCAGATTTCTCAGGGGATAAAGAAGAGAAAATATATATTTTTTTACAACCTGACCTCATCCTTACCCTGAGCGGAGCTCTGGGATTTGTTTGGGGGCAAAGAGGAGATATATATATATATTCACCACACACAGCCACAAAGGTAGGAGAATTCTTTTTGGGCAGTGTATTAGTGCTCTGACGAACACACTGACACCGAATTTTAATGGTTAAAAGAATGTCAGGCAAAATAGTCGGCCCTCACGCACGTCCACTTCACGTCCACAGCCCTCTTTCAAAAAAGTTTGGACACCCCTGACCTAGACTATGGAACGCTCTTCCAACCAGCATCCGATTGGAGGTGAAATACTTGGCCTTCAGAAGAAAAATCAAAACCCATCTCTTCTGAGGGCAAAAAGTTTACCCAGGAAATGGATACTAAGCGCCCAGAGGCGATTCAGTTCGCATGTGTTGCGCTATATAAGTTTCTCACTCACTCACTCACTGGCTGTTTTTTAAAACCATTTATCATTTTCCTTCCATTTCACAATTATGTGCCACTTTGTGTTGGTCCATTACATAAAATCCCAATAAAATACATTTACATGAAAAAATTTGGGAAATGTCAAGGGGTGTAAATACTTTTTCAAGGCACTGTATGAATTTATTGGCATTGAAATAACTTGAGTCAAAAAATACACAACCCTAGTTTGGGAAAGCACTGCACTACAACGTATGGCATGTGCAATGTGATGTGTTGCCATCCATGTGCTTTGGCCACTGCTGCATAGTGCATTAAGGTGCCACCTACAATGAATGCACATTGTGTTCTTGTGCAGTAAAACAAGGGTTACCTCAATGCACAAGTCTGAATGGGCTCAAATCATGCCTTTTCATTTTTAGTTACTGCAGCTTTCCTTCTTACATCATTTTCTATAAAGAGCCAACATAGCTTCATATCACTGGAAAAATAACCTGGCCCCACTTGTGGCATTATTATATTAATTTCATGTTTATAAGTGTTCCTTAGAATTTTGATGTCTGTCATTTTGGTTAACGCTAAATCCCTCTCATTTGCTTCGCCTGTAATTGGGATTAAGTCAGATATTATCTCAGCTTCATCGACTTCATTTATATGAAATTGTCTCATCAAAATTATTCATGCCCCATCTAATAAATTTCTCAGAGATCATTAGATTAACGATTTTTTCGTTAACTGTAACTTATTATGAAGACGATGGAAAATGAAAGTGGCTTTTCTGTGTAACCTTATTGACGGGTAGGCTTTAAATATTCAACCTTTACGCCAATTATTAGTATGTTTCGTCAGACAACCATACCGCAAACTCCCATAAAACGATATTGGGCGCCATGTCTACACCAAAGAAATTCTGAGATTCTAGGGGAGGTTTTGAAAAGGACATCTGTGCACACAAATTTGCAGGGCTTAAACATTAATTATTTGTATAAAACAAAATTACAGGGTTGGTTCACCATGCAAAGAGCTAAACTGGTTAATATTACTATTAATAATTCACTGTACATATATTCAACAACCATAAAGGGTATAATTACACTTAGTTCATAATCCTCCTTCTTACGCCCCTTTAGAGACTAACAATTATCTAATTATTCATTGAATGTAAGCATATTTGCAGCTGCCAGAGTGGATCAAGGTCACTAATGGAACCAATGGATGGATGGCTTCTGGCATCTCAAGACATCTATAATGTTATTTCTATTGTGCTCTGTCATGGCTATATTAAATGTGTTAACATTTAGAATTTAAATTTGCTAAGGGGAAACAGCTGTCATGGATTGGTTGGAACCTTGTCTGCAGTTAGAAGATTCCCTTTTTTTCACCAGGAACCCCTACAAGAAGGTTTGTGTTTAAATGCCTTTCAGGGCTTAGTGCAATGTGCATATATCTCTATGCTGTCACCTTTGGGGTTGTATAAAGTGTAAGCTGTGTCCGTATGCTAGACCTTGGTCTGAGTAAGTATTTCCATTCTAATTTTGTGTAGTAGTTTTGGTCAGAGGTAGCTCCTTAACGCCCGGTGGGCTTAGATCTGAGCCTTGGAAGCATATGAAGGTAAGCTGTTCGAATGCTGGACTCTGGTCTGAGTAAGTATTCCCATTCTAATATAGTGAAGTAGTTCTGGTCAGAGGCAGTTCTCTAAGGCCTCGTACACACGATAGGTTAAACAGAGGACAACGGTCTGATGGACCGTTTTCATCGGTCAAAACCGATCGTGTGGGGGCCCCATAGGTTATTTAACCATTTAAATTTAACCGATGGATTCCTAACCGATGGGAAAAAAACGATCGTTCATAGGAACAACCATCGGTTAAAAATCCACGCATGCTCAGAATCAAGTCGACGCATGCTTGGAAGCATTGAACTTCGTTTTTTTCAGCACGTCGTTGTGTTTTACGTCACCGCGTTCTGACACTATCGTTTTTTTAACCGATGGTGTGTAGGCGCGACGGACCATCAGTCAGCTTCATCGGTTAACCGATGAAAACGGTCCATCTGTCTATTCTCATCGGAGGGACCGATCGCGTGTATGCGGCATGACACCCGTTTGGCCCATACAGTGCCTTGAAAAAGTATTTACACCCCTTGAAATTTTTCACATTTTGTCATGTTACAATGACAATGACACCACAAAGCAACTTATTCACTCCTTGAATATTTCCCGCCTTAACTACTGCAACTCTCTCCTTAATGGCCTACTCTTACGCAGGCTACCCCCTCTTGAGTCTGTTATTAATTTGCTGCTAGACTAATACACCATACTAACCGGTCCGTGACTGCTGCTCCTCTCTGCCAATCCCTTCACTGGCTTCCCCTACCCCACCGTATAAAATTCGAAATGCTAACCACAACATACAAGGACATTCACAACATCGCCTCCATTTACATCACCAACCTCATCTGCAGATATCGCCCAAATCGTCAACTCCGCTCCTCCCAGGACCTCCTGCTCTCTAGCCCCCCTGTTACCTCCTCCCATGCTCACCTTCAGGAATTCTCCAGAGCCTCTCCCATCCTCTGGAACTCCCTGCCCCGGTATGTCCGATCAGTCCCTACCATGTCCATCTTTAGGAGATCCCTGAAAACTCACTTATTCAGGGAAGCATATCCCACACCCACCTAACAACTGTCCCTGAGCCACCCCCATCAAATCACTCTGCAGCTATTACCTTTTTTATCACCAGCCTTTCACTTTGGAATGTAAGCTCTACGATCAGGGCCCTCCTGTACCTCCTGTATTGAATTGTACTATAATTGTGCTGTCCCCCCTCTATATTGTAAAGCCCTGCATAAACTGTTAGCGCTATATAAATCCTGAATAATAATAATAATGTTACAACAAAAAACGTAAATGTATTTTGTTGGGATTTACTGTGATAGACTAACACAAAGTGGCACATAATTGTGAAGTGGAAGGAAAATGATAAAATGGTTTTCAATAATTTTTACTAATAAATATGTGAAAAGTGCATTTGTATTCATCCCCCCTGAGTCAATACTTTGTAGAACCACCTTTCACTGCAATTACAGCCTTGAGTCTTTTTGGGGATGTCTCTACCAGCTTTGCACATCTAGAGAGTGAAATTTGTGCCCATTCTTCCCCGTGAAATGTACACATTCTCCATAACTTGCATTTTGGAGGGACACACTGAGCCAATGTCCACATTCACTTGTGCAGAGCTTTCCACTACAATCCCCAGTAAAGAAGTGGACCCCGCCATCCACTCTGTGCAGGCTCCTCGTGTGCACTTAACTTCACTCTTGGACCTTCCATACCTCTGTACAGGATGGGGAACCTCTGCGGGCCAAATCTGTTCTATTTGGTATGGGAGACAGACTGCTGGCGGAAGGAGTGCCGATAACATCTCCCTTAATACTAGAGGCCGTGCCACCTATAACACGTACACGCCATCGGCTGCTTGTTACACTTCCCTTACTCTAGGTAACCACTTGTTACATAGTAAGTCAGGTTGAAAAAAGATACAAGTCCATCCAGTCCAACCGCAAAAAATAAATAAAAAAATAAACAAACAAAATAAAAAACATAGTACAATCCCATACACCCAACTCCATACCCACAGTTGATCCAGAGGAAGGCAAAAAACCCCAGCAGAGCATGATCCAATTTGCTACAGCAGGGGAAAAAATTCCTTCCTGATCCCCCCAGAGGCAATCGGATTTACCCTGGATCAACTTTACCTACAAATCTTAGTACTCAGTTATATTCTGTACATTTAGGAAAGCATCCAGACCTTTCTTAAAGCAATCTACTGAGCTGGCCAGAACCACCTCTGGAGGGAGTCTGTTCCACATTTTCACAGCTCTTACTGTGAAGAAACCTTTCCGTATTTGGAGATGAAATGTCTTTTCCTCTAGACCTAAGGAGTGCCCCCTTGTCCCCAGTGTTGACCGTAAAGTGAATAACTCAACACCAAGTTCACTATATGGACCCCTTATATATTTGTACATGTGGATCATATCCCTCCTAATTCTCCTCTTCTCAAGAGTGAATAAATTCAGTTCCTCTAATCTTTCCTCATAGCTGAGCTCCTCCATGCCTCTTATCAGTTTGGTTGCCCTTCTCTGCACTTTCTCCAGTTCCCCGATATCCTTTTTGAGAACTGGTGACCAAAATTGGACTGTATATTTCAGATGAGGTCTTACTAATGATTTGTACATGGGCAAAATTATATCTCTGTCTCTGGAGTCCATACCTCTCTTAATACAAGAAAGGACTTTGCTCGCTTTGGAAACCGCAGCTTGGCATTGCATGCCATTATTGAGCTTATGATCAACTAAAACCCCCAGATCCTTCTCCACTACAGATCCCCCCAGTTGTACACCTCCTAGTATGTATGATGCATGCATATTCTTACCCCCCAGGTGCATAACTTTACATTTATCAACATTAAACCTCGTCTGCCACTTAGTCGCCCAATTAGACAGAGCATTGAGGTCGGCTTTTAAATTGGAGACATCCTGTAAGGACGTTATTCCACTGCATAGCTTGGTGTCATCTGCAAAGACAGAAATGTTACTTTTGATCTCAGACCCAATATCATTTATAAAGATATTAAAAAGTAAGGGTCCCAGCACTGAACCTTGGGGTACACCGCTGATAACCTTTGACCATTCAGAGTGAGAATCATTAACCACGACTCTCTGAATTCTGTCTTTTAGCCAGTTTTCTATCCATTTACAAACTGATATTTCCAATCCTGTAGCTTTTACCTTACACATGAGCTGTGTGTGCGGAACTGTATCGAACGCTTTTGCAAAATTCAAGTATATCACGTCCACAGCCACGCCTCTGTCCAAGGTTTTACTTACCTCTTCATAAAAGGAAATCAGGTTTGTCTGACAACTTCTGACTTTCATGAATCCATGCTGTCTGTTGCTTAAATAGTTTTTTTCCAGCAAGAACTCATCTTCACAGTACTCCATTCTACAACAATGTCTTCATAACACAATGTTTAAGACCCACTGGTTAACTGTGTGTGGGTTACTTGCAATACACCTCTTTAATAACTTTAGACCAGGCTTGGACAATGCTTCAATACTTTAATTAGCAAAAGTGCAAACATAGACATGTCACAGTCCAAAGGGCAAGACATAATACTTTCCTAGTTACCTAACTATGGCTACAGGCTTGTGTGCTGCCCCGGCATACCTGCAAAAGTGTAGTCCAGTAATTACAGTCCTTTAGAGGCATTCTCCAGTACTATTGTCTTTAGGGTGAACCCCAAGTTAAAAGTCTCTAAAAGCAGGCCCTAACAAGTGACATTCTCCTACTCCTACTGGTCTCTTCATCCGTCTCCATCCCTTACAGGCCTCACAGCCCACAGCTGCGCTAGTACTCTCCTTTCTCCAACTGTCTCTGAGGGAATCTCTCTCTCACCAGACCGCTACCCCAATTTTTGTGTCAACCTTTTGATAAGAGTATATGATACTGCTCTTGACTCCCTCTTGGTTATGACTAAGCATTCCTATGTGTGAAACATATCAACTGTAACCTATCCTGCATTATTGTCCCACGTTTGAAGAATAAAGGATGTTTTATTGGATTACAACTGCGGTGTGTGACGTTACCTCTCATTTCCAATTTATATTGTACAGGGCAGGTGGGCTGGACCCAGAGCAGAACCGCCAAAAAGACCAAGAAAGAAGAACAAGCATTAACCCCAACCTCCCTTTCCGGAACAGCACCACTAAGTGTATTAGGCATCCCTGGGGGTGTGTTTCCTGAGAGTCTAGAGAGATTGGTGGCCCCTAGTGACTGAAAGGAATTATTGCAGGAACAGCATATGATTAAAGGTAAGAATTGCACCAAAAGTCCGGGGACACACCAGTAGAAATGGTCCGGAGACACACCGGGCACTTTTGCTGCCACTGTGCTACGTGCTGGGTGTCCAGTGTGCTCCTGTTTCTTTAAGGGGGATTGGGCTGCCTCCAAGCCCACCTGCCCCTCATCTATCCATTGAATGCATGTGCTCCCACTGTGGAGACTCTCATAAATTCAGTAGCGTTTAGGACTGCAGGCAAACACAGGGTGCCGTGAAGAGGCCTTGCAGCTTACGCATGCGTTTGCAAATGCGTGCCAACTAAACCCCTGTTTTTAACGCAGACTGTTGGACAGGTTAATTTGGTTGGTCAGCAGACTGGTTGGTGAGTTGAGCTATGGAATGTTCAGTTTTTGTCCTTCTTGCACCCAAAGTTGCATTTTTCCTTGTCTTTTTTTCCCCCTGGAGTTCTACTTTAACCCTCGAGGCTTTGACACTGATCCAAAGTTTATAAAACAAAGTATTTCTGTTATTTACTTGGCATACTGCATCTCCATTTCAGTCTTTTGTGAATGGAATGTTTCCATTCACTTCCTGTACTGAGATATAATTTATAAGGAAACAGCGTGGTAACAAGGTACTGCCATGTTGGTCAGTGGGAGTAGGCTGTTCTATTGATAAGAATGATACATTGCTGCTTCCAGCAAATCCCGGGCCAATAAGGTGAAAGCAATGTTCTCTTCCTGCATGCTGCAAACTCCAAGGGAGAAGCTTCCTCTTCTCTCTCTACCTCTGGCTGACCCTTTACCTTCTCCCCCTGCAGTGTATGGAGCAGTATCAGAAACACTTCGGGCCAGATTCACAGTGGAAATACGCCGGAGTATCTACTGATACTCCGGCGTATTTTCAAATTTGCCGTGTTGTATCTTTATTTGTAATTCACAAAAAAGATACGATGGCTTTTGGCTAAGATCCGACAGGCGTACGGCTTCGTACGCCTTCGGACCCTAGGTGTAATTTTCCGGCGGCCGCCGGGTGGAGTTTGCGTCGTTTTCCAGCGTCGGGTATGCAAATTAGCTGATTACGGCGATCCACGAAGATACGCGCGTTCGTCGCAATCTTTTACGTCGTCGCTAGTCGGTTTTTCCCGTCGCAAACTTAGGCCTGCTTTTTCATGGCTTATTTTTAGAACAGCCATGTTAAAGTATGGCCGTCGTTCCTGTGTCGAATTTCAATATTTTTTTTTTTGCGTAAGACGTCCGGGAATACGAAGCGACATAACGCACGTCGCCGTTCAAAAAATACGTCGGGGCGCCGTAATTTCGCGCAAAGCACGTCAGGAATTTTTCACACAGAGCATGCGCAGATCATTCGGCGCGGGAACGCGCCTAATTTAAATGGTACACGCCCCATTTGAATTAGGCGGGCTTGCGCCGGACGGCTTTACGTTACACCGTCGTAAGTTTACACGTAAGTGCTTGGTGAATCAGGCACTTGCGCTGAAAACTTGCGGCGGTGTAACCTAAAGACGATACGTTACGCCGCTGCCGCAGGTATATGTGAATCTGGCCCTTCATTTTTTGTTGCTTTTTGC
>NC_053489.1:54786455-54860727 GCF_905171775.1 Rana temporaria
ACACATACAGATCCAACTACTTTTAGCTGATCTTCTTGCAGGCTGATTCCCAGTACAGCTACCAACCACTGAAAATGGATAGCAGGACACAAAAAACACACAGGCAGCACTCGATGGGAATAGCATTAAAACTTGTATAGTCTTCAAGTAGGTAACAAAATAAATATTGTACTGGAGATAAAATCGATGTAGCTACATAAACTGTAAAAATGGTGCGAGTAATACCAAACAGTAGCAAACGCAGTCATAAAAACATGTAGCTAAGTATGATACTGGTATAAAAATGTGTACAACGATACAACTCCCAGTGGATGGCTGTAGAATCCCAGGTTGATAGAGGGAAGTGATAGAGGGAAGTGTAACAGCCCTTGCGTGTGGCAGATAGTAAGGTCCCGCGGGCATGCAGATATGAAGGCATAGCAAAGGAGCCCTTCAGATGGACACGGCAAGCCCCGTGTCCGTGGCGTCACCGGATCTCCGACGGAACTTCCTGAAGACCCCGAAGCCGGCAGAGAGGTGAGTACTGATCAAAAGAATTTTGTTTGATCAAAAAAAATTATAAATTTTTTTAGTTCATTTCCACAGCCCTAATTTAAAGCTAAATGAAACCTGGTGTTAAGCTTTAAACCTCTGCCCGAAGTTTGAGTTGGGCAAACTGTTCAGGCCAAGCAAAAGTTCAGCCTGAATATCACCTGTTAACCCATCCGGGGAACACCTGAATTTGCAGGGAGTTCGGCGGGTGATCAACTGAACGAATGCCCTGCAATGCACTACACGCTGCACGGTGCATTCTGAGCCCTGACTGGGGAAAGCATTTCCGAATCTGGGCACAGTAAATAGCTGGTTGTTAAGGAGTGGGGCCAAGTAGCCAACCGCAGCATCCTTAACAACTAATGAGTCATCAGCTGTCAATGGGCTTCCCCGCTGACAGTTTTCTCTGCCAGGAATTAGGCGGTTTGCCTGAGTATTGCAGAGCATTTTTTTTCATTTTTGAGTTCGACGGTGGTGTCGTAATTGACAATGGATCTACATGGGGGGACACTGTTTTCTTTTATTTCTTAACAATTGGCAATAACGTTCTCTGTGTTTTATTTTTTTTACACTTTTTTGATGAATGGGTAGGGTGCTTTGAAGGGGGGGAGCTGGCCCCCCACCTTTCCTGGCCTGCCAGGCTGCATGCTCGGATAAGGGGGTGACCCCAAACGTTTTTCTTGTTTACAATACCAGACTCGCAAGAAACTGGTATGAATGAATGAATGACTTGTATAGCGCAACGCATGCGAACTGAATCGCCTCTGGGCGCTTTTTCCAGCCAGTATCTGCTTGGCTGGTGCGGTCATTTTTACCCCGTAGGATCATGACACGCTAGGGACACACAGTTATACACACATATGTACATATATACTGGGCCAATTTTGGATGAGATCCAATTTACCTACCAGCATGTCTTTGGAGTGTGGGAGGAAACCGGAGTACCCGGAGGAAACCCACGCAGACACAGGGAGAACATGCAAACTCCAGGCAGATGGTGTCGTGGTTGGGATTCGAACCAGCGAACCTTTTGCTGCTAGGCGAAAGTGCTACTCACTGCACCACTGTGCTGCCCTGGACTGTAGGAGGGGGGAGGGGTGGTCCCATCCATTTATTTTTTTCACTTTTTAATTGTCAGCAATGGTTAGGTATTGCCGCCAATTTAAATGTCATTTCATGTATTTTTTTTTCTTTAAAAAAGTCATTTTTGCTGTAGCATGTTCCATAAATGCAACAGATGCACCACTTTACAGACAGACTAAGGGGACCCCCCCCCCAGGCATGATATTTAAAGTCATTTTAATTTTCATTGTTGCACATTAAGCATCATTAAAATCACTGCTCCTGTAAAAACTATTAGCCAGATTCAGAGAGAGTTACGCCGGCGTATCAGTAGATACGCCGTCGTAACTCTGAATCCGCGCCGTCGTAAATTTAAGTGTATTCTCAAATTGAGATACACTTAAAACTAGCTATTATACGGCGGGCGCCGTCGTATCTTAGCTGTCTATTTAGGCTGGCCGCTAGGAGCGTGTACGCTGATTTACGCCTAGAATGCGTAAATCAGCGAGATACGCCTATTCACGAACGTACGCCCGGCCGTCGCAGTAAAGATACGCCGTTTACGTAAGCCGTTTTCTGGCCTAAAGATATTCCACCAAAAAGCTGGCCCAGCCAATGTTAAGTATGGACGTCGGTCCCGCGTCGTATTTAATTTTTTTTACGTCGTTTGCATAAGTCGTCCGTGAATGGGGCTGGGCGTAATTTACGTTCACGTCGAAACCAATAAGTCTTTGCGGCGTAATTTGGAGCATGTGCACTGGGATGTGTCCACGGACGGCGCATGCGCCGTTCGTAAAAAACTTCAATCACGTCGGGTCACGATTTATTAGCATAAAACACGCCCACTTCCTCACAGTTTGAATTAGGCAAACTTAGGACGCAAGTGCTTTGTGAATACAGCACTTGCCTCTCTAACTTACGGCGGCGTAGCGTAAGTTATATAGCGTGATATATCTCCCCAGGGCAGTACCCAGACCCCCATACACTTTTTATGGCCAATAACTTGCATATAAGCCTTCAAAATGGGGACTTCTGATTTTTGAAGTTTGGATCCGATTATGCCACCTCTGGGAGCTTTTTTCCCAGGCTACAGGCCTACATAGCAAGGGTATTATTTAATTTTTGTTCAAAGCTGCACATTCATAGGAAGCTCATTATGTATTACTTACCTCAGATTGAAGCTCCTGCAGCTGTCCACGTCTCCCCCTCTGGCCACCGACACGTCGTCCCGGAGTTACATTCGGGTATCGCGGCTCCAGCGCTGTGATTGGTGCTATTGCTTCAGTTTGCCCCGTGCGCATGTGCCGATGACATCAGCACATGCAGGGGACAGGGGATATTGCCTAAAGCATGCAGGTATCCTGGGTAGCTACAGGTAAGCCTTAATATACGCTTACTTGCAGCATAATGTTGTAAAAAAGGGTTTACAACCACTTTAAGTTCTGTACATACCAGTACAGGAAAAACCTACAGGAAATGTATTCTGCCATCTAATAAATATTGTTTGGTATCCATGAAAATTGTACTTTCAAATTTTACCTTGTGCTTTTGACACAAGGTAAAATCTCAAACACAAGATCCCTTTGCTTGATTTAAAATTCCAAAAACCTTGATACAAAAAAATCAATATAGCTCCTTTGGATTTCCAAGGGAAAAGTTGTAGGATAATTAGCACTTACTCTGCAGATAAAATCGCTGCGCTTACAGTATACATTGATCAAATGACATCCCAAAGGTGCATAAACCTACTTCTACAGGCTCCTTAAAAAACAATCCAATTTCCTGGTGGGAGATTAGGACAAGTTGATTTGCACATCGGTAAAATGAATAACATTTTGTCTGACTCTACACTCTACTCTGAATAAAACATACTTCCACGTCTCTCCTCAGCCTGCTGCTTTTATGGATCATCTACCTGGGAAGCTTGTGTGGAATATGTAATGAGGTTAAGAAGACTTTTTTTTACAAATATCCATCTGTGGGAATTTTGGGTAGATCTTAAAGCTAGATCAAAGGGCTGCTTTGTACAGGAGAAGTTAGTTCAGTCGTAAGGTTCAATATTAAGTTGGACCACCCTTTGCAGCTATAACAGTTTCAATTCTTCTGGGAAGGCCGTCCACAAGGTTTAGGAGTGTGTCTATGGGACTGTTTGACCATTCTTTCAGAAGAGCTTTTGTGAGGTCAGGCACTGATGTGGACTAGAAGGCATGGATCACAGTCTCCACTCGAATTCATCCCAAAGGTGTTCTATCAGGTTGAAGTCAGGACTCTGTGTAGGCAAGTCATGTTCCTCCACCCTAAACTTGCTAATCCATGTTTTTATGGACCTTGCTTTGTGCACTGGTGCGCAGTCATGTTGGAACAGAAAGGGGCCATTCCCAAACTGTTCCCACAAAGTTGGGAGCATGAAATTGTCCAAAATGTCTTGGTATGCTGACAACTTAAGCGTTCCCTTCACTGGAACTAAGGGACCAAGCCCAACCCCTGAAAAACAACCCCACACCATAATCCCCCCTCCACCAAATTATTTGGATCAGTGCACAAATTAAGCTTCATAAAGACATGGATGAGCGAGTTTGGGGTGGAGGAACTTGACTGGACTGCACAGAGTCCTGACCTCAACTCGATAGAACAACTTTGGGATGAATTAGAGCGGAGACTGCGAGCCAGGCCTTCTTGTCCAACATTAGTGCCTGACCTCACAAATGCGCTTCGGGAAGAATGGTCAAACATTCCCATAGACACACCTTGTGGACAGCCTTCCCAAAAGAGTTGAAGCTGTTATAGCTGCAAAGGCTGGACCAACTCAATATTGAACCCTACAGACTAAGACCGGGATGCCATTATAGGTCATGTGCGTGTAAAGGCAGGTGTCCCAATACTTTTGGTAATATAGTGTACTGTATATTAAATAAGTGAAAAAGATCACGTTAAAGTGGAACTTTAATAAAAAAATAAATAAATTGTGCAGCTCAGTGTAGAAATTTGGCAAAGCATGGTAGTGACAGCATATTGGATTGGCCAACTAAAATAGCCAGGAATCGATACCTGGAAGCAGCCAGGCTGAAGTCGTCAGCGGGGAGCTCTGGGGATCACAGAACTGGAGAACAGATGAGTATAGTTCCACCTACATATAAATAATTCTATGAATAAAAGTTGAATTCACAAAGCTAGCACACCAGGATAAGGATTCTTATTTTTTTTTAAAAAGTGACAGTTATTTTCAGTGACAGCAAAATATTACACGGGTAAAATAAAGATCCTCATTTGTTTGTTAAAGCTTAAGCCTCATGGGGGAGATTTGCTAAAACTGGAGAGTGAAAAATCAGCTTCAGCTCTGCATAGAAACCAATCAGCTTCCAAGTTTTATTGTCAAAGCCTTAGGCCTCGTGCACACGACCGAGGAACTCGTCGTAAATGAAACATCGTTTTCCTCAACGAGTTCCTTGTTAGGCTTGTCGAGAAACTTGACTAGCTTTCTTTGCGTACACACTGTCAAGACAAAATCTCGTCGTTCTCAAACGCGGTGACGTAAAACACGTACGACGGCACTATAAAGGGGAAGTTTGATTCCACTGGCGCCACCCTTCTGAGCATGTGCTGGTTTCTAAGCATACACACGTTGAAAACCAGCCCGACGAGGAACACGACGAGGAAATTGAGACTCCCGTTGAGGAAAAAGAGAACTTGTTCTCTTTTTTTCTCGTCGAGTTCCTCGACAGTTTTCTCGACAAAAAACATACACACGACCGGTTTCCTCGGCAAAAAAGCTCTGCCAATAAGTTTCTTAATGGATCCTGTCAAGGAAAACGGTCATGTGTACAAGGCCTAACTGAACAAGCTGAAGTTAAAAGTTAGATGCGGAAGTTAGGCCTCGTACACACGACCGGTTTCCTCGGCAGAATCCATCAAGAAACTTGGTGGGAGATTTTTTTTCAGAGGAAACCGGTCGTGTGTACATTTTTCAGCGAGGAAACTGTCGAGGAACTCGACGAGCCAAAAAGAGAGCAAGTTCTCTTTTTCCTCGACGGGAATGGAGAAAATTGCCCCGTCGAGTTCCTCTACAAGCCTAACAAGAACTCGACGAGGAAGACGATGTGTTTCGCCCGCCGAGTTCCTCGGTCGTGTGTACGAGGCCTAAGAAGCTGATTGGCTACCATGCACAGCTGCCCAAGTTTTTGCACTTTCCAGTTTTAGTAAATCACCCCCATGTGTCTTAAAAATATGCTTCTATTCACACATGACCTGTGCACAGCAAAAAAATTGTTTTGTTTCGGATCCGTTTGTTAGGTTAATAATTTTGTTTCAATATATTTGTTATGCTAGAATGATTTTTTTTAGGAATTCGTTTCCTATATTCGGATTTGGTTAGTATAATCATTATTTTCTAATCTATTTGCATTTTGGAAGACATCTATATTCGTTCTATTCTATTCTATTCTTATCTAGATAAATACAATTTAAAATGAGCCCTCACTAACCTCTGTTGCTGCTGGCACAGGGGAGAAATTCAATTTAGAAAAGTCCAATATAGAAGCTGTGAAGTCAGGCCTCACTCTGCTCTCTCCATACTTCCTGTGCACCTGCTCTGTGTTTTCATTAAACATCAGAAGTACTGTTAGAGTTGGTTCACACTAGGGTGACACGACTTCCAGCGCGACTTTCAGAGGCGACTCCGACACGACTTGAGCATGAACCACAGGGCGATTTGGGGGATTTACAACACGACTTCAAGTCGTCTCCAGGACAAGAGACTTTCCAGTGGCCAATCAAACAACAATCAGCTCTAGGGGAGGGAGGGGGATGGAGAGGTTTGCCTGAGAAATGTATGTTATCTTCCTGGAAAGTTGCTTCAGTTAAGACAGTGATCAGACTTGGATCAGACTTGGAGGCGACTTCCATTGAAATCAATGGGTACAAATCCCCTACAAGTCAGATTGAAGTAGTACAGGAACTTCTTTTGAAGTCGGAGCGACTCGAGTCGTGTGTATTAACACCGTTCCCATTCACTTGCATTGTTTTTCTCGACATCGCGACTTGGGACGACTTGAGGTGACTTCAAGTCGGATCCCAAGTCGCCCCAGTGTGAACCGGCTCTTAGACTGCCAAATCACAGTTGGGGGGTGAACTAAGCTGTGGAGAGAACGTGAAAATAAAACTGAGAAGCTTCAGCTGCAAACTTTGGGGTGAATTACTCCACAATGGCTACAGCTACAGTGATCAATAGGGTCTTCTTTAAACTTCCTTTACTGCTTGTTAAGAATGTTTGAAAACTGTCCACAGGCTGGCCCACAGTTCTACTTGATGATCCTGTGCCATCTCCTGCACCAAACCCAATGAGACAACATACCTACGAAAGTGTAAAATAGCATACTATGTTTCAAACACAAAAACTGTAAAAAAAAAAAAAAAGAAATACCGTGTTAGCAATACTGCTACATCATGATGGGCTGGATGGGAGTCACTCTTTGGATTTATACTTTTTTGCCATTTGCAGAAACTTGACAAGGTTTGATCTGCATAGTGAACGATTTTCAAGCCTTCCTAGGAGAAAAATTGTGACATGTAGAGTATATGTATGCAGGGCTTTTTTTCAGAGAATAGGTGCAGGAACTCAACTACGACCCTCCAAACTTCCCCCCCCCCCACACACACACACACACCCTCAAACTCATCAAATAGTGGGTGTCGTTAAATTTCCCTTTCACACTGGGGTGTTTTTAATGCGCGTTGGCGTTAAAAAAAAGTGCCTATAAAGTGCCTGAAAGAAGCCTCATCTGCAATCACACTGCCAGCGCCGGAAAACGCTGGTAAAGCTCCGCTAAGCACTCTGGCTTTCACATTGGGATTGCAGATGAGGCTTCTTTCAGGTGCTTTACAGGCGCTTTTTTTAACCACTTCCCGCCCGGTCAATAGACAATTGACGTCCGGGAAGTGGTTGTGAAATTCTGACTGGACGTCTATTGACGCAGCGCGGCGATCGGTGATGCGGGTGTCAGTCTGACACCCTACATCTCCGATCTCGGTAAAGAGCCTCCGGCGGAGGCTCTTTACCACGTGATCAGCCGTGTCCAATCACAGCTGATCACGATGTAAACAGGAAGAGCCGTTGATGGCTCTTCCTCACTCGCGTCTGACAGGCGCGAGTAGAGGAGAGCCGATCGGCGGCTCTCATGACAGGGGTGGTTCGCGCTGATTGTTTATCAGCGCAGCCCCCCCCTCGGATGCCCACACTGGACCACCAGGGAAGCCCACACTAGGCACTGACTGGCAACATGGGCACAAGTGATGCCCAGCAATGCCATCAGTGCCACCCCTCAGTGTCCATCAGTGCCACCCCTCAGTGCCCATCCATGCCCAGTGCCCACCTATCAGTGCACATCTGTGCCACCCATAAGTACCAGTCAGTGCCACCCATAAGTGCCACCCATGAGTGCCCATCAGTGTGGCCTATGAGTGCCCATCAGTTCTGCCTATGAGTGCCCATCAGTTCTGCCTATGAGTGCCCATCAGTGCCGCCTATGAGTGCCCATCAGTGCCGCCATGAGTGCCTATCAGTGCCGCATACCAGCGTCGCCTATCAGTGCCGCCTATCAGTGTCCATCAGTGTACCTCACCGGTGCCCATTCAGTGCCGCCTCATCGGTGCCCATCAGTGCCACCTCATCGGTGCCCGTAATCAAAGTAAAAACAGAGGTGATCAAATACCACCAAAAGAAAGCTCTATTTGGTGGGAACAAAATGATAACAAAAATTGTTTGGGTACAGTGTATCATGACTGCGCAATTGTCATTCAAAGTGTGACAGCGCTAAAAAGCTGAAAATTGGCTTGGGCAGGAAGGTGCGTAAGTGCCTGATATGGAAGTGGTTAACGCTAAGACCCCTTTCACACTGGGGCGTTTTTCAGGCACTTTAGTGTGAAGGCACTCAGGCTTTCACATTGGGATTGCAGATGCAGCTTCTTTCAAGCGCTTTACAGGCGCTTTTTTGAACGCTAAAGCGCCTGAAAAACACCCCAGTGTGAAAGGGGTCTAATAGTGTGAGGGTCTTAAATTGGCATTAAGTTCCAGGAGTGCAATATGTACAGCGTGCAGAGATGGGGGGTTTACACACAGAGTGCAGAGTTTGGGGGTGCGCTACGTACATAGTGCAGAGTTCAGGGGTGCACTACTCTACCTCTGTGCAGGAGCTTCCTGTAATAAAGACTCACTGCTGCTCTCTCTTCTTGTGTAAGGTGACTGGTCTTGTTCCTCCCCCTGCTCTCTGCACACAGGCTCTGTTTAGCCCAGCGATAAAGGCACCAATATTTTTGTAGGATAATAACTGGGCTTGCAAAGGCATTTGGTGCACACAGAGGTACAATAGCACACCCTAAGAACAGGGGTCCTTGGCAGTAAGTATATGTGAAAATAAAATGTCTTCTAGACCCCACTATCCCACAACCTCATGCTACACCACTTTATCCAATATTAACAACAATTTTATTGTTCAAATATGGACACTTTACCTCTTCTTCTTCTAGTAAGATGACACGGACCACTTTTATGTGAATTGCATTACCAATGCTTGGATCATGAAACAGTCCTGCAACCTATAAAACATAATGGGAAATTCATTTACACCTGTGAAGATAATTATGTATACTAAGTTTCCAAATACAACCAATTTACAGCAAAACACTGAGGGGTTGATTCACTAAAGGCAGTTGCACCAGAGCTTCGTAAATTAGGTAAATATTCACTTTGCATAGAATACCCAATCACGTGCAAGGAAAATAGAAAAAAAAAAACATCATTTGTGCTTGCACATGATTGGATGATGGAAGTCAGCGGAGCCTCTGCTCATTTACTAAGCTCAGGAGCGACTGCTCTTGCAGACTGCAACTGCACTTTGCAAAGTGCAACATTTATTTGCCTTTAGTAAATCAACCTCAGATTACCTTCAATGGAAACTACCAAATCCCAAGGCCCAATTTTCTTTTTTTTTTTTTTTTTTTTTTTTTTTTATATACACTTCAGACTCCAACCTCATAGAGTATGCGTTTATAGGCTCATGTTCTGATTTGCCAGCCCTTAGCGTCTCTATTCTGGTTTCGCATCATTAGTGTAATTCTTTTTCTTTAATTACTTTTCTCTTTCCAATGTGTATATATATATATATATATATATATATATTTTTTTTTTTTGGGATATGTTGCTCTTTCGTTATTTACTTTATGAGCAATATCATTACAAGAGAATTCAGTTTGTTTTTTTTTTCCCCTCTTATCCTTTCCTCCCCCCACCCTCCCCCTATCTCACCAAATATAATCCCGGATGCCTTCTGATGACTTCTTCTCAATTTTTAAATTATCTCTAATTCTCCTCCCTAAGTTTTTCAGCATAACTCCAAGATCTCTTAAAAGCCCTCCAGTTATCCCACTTCTTGTCTTGAGCTACGTTATTGCCTTCCACTCCTCTCAGTTCTTCCATCCTATAGGTTTCTTCAACTGAGTCTATCCATTCCCAGATTGAGGGGCACTCTACCTCCTGCCATTTTCTGAGTATTATCCCTTTGGTCGCATTTAGTAAGTGTGGGACTAGAGTTTTCCGATATTTTTTAATTCCTTCCTCTCCCCCATGAAACAGTACGACCCAAGGGTCCAGCTTGACTTTCCCTTTTGTGATCTCTTCAATGCATCCTAGGATTTTTTTCCAAAATTCCTCGACTTTAGGGCACCTCCACCACAGGTGGGCCATGGATCCCGGGAGCCCACATCCCCTCCAACAGTCCCCGTTTGTCCATCTTTAAATTTGGATAGCTTGTCCGGCGGTCATGTACCATCCGGACATACATTTATAGCCTCATCTCCGCTGTACGGCTGTCTACTGCCGAGGAGTGTACCAGTGTCAACATTTTCTCTATTGTGGCCCTATCCCGTTTTGATCCAAGTTCCTCTCCCATTTTTTAACGAATGGGGGGACCGTCCGCTCGTCCACCTTTAACCAGTTAAGCCCCGGACCAATATGCAGCCTAAAGACCCAAGGTGTTTTTACAGTTCGGGACTGCGTCGCTTTAACAGACAATTGCGCGGTCGTGCGACGTGGCTCCCAAACAAAATTGGCATCCTTTTTCCCCCACAAATAGAGCTTTCTTTTGGTGTATTTGATCACATCTGCGGTTTTTAGTTTTTGCGCTATAAACAAAAATAGAGCGACAATTTTGAAATAAATGCAATATTTTTTACTTTTTGCTGTAATAAATATCCCCCAAAAACATATATAAAAACATTTTTTTCCTTAGTTAGGCCGATACGTATTCTTCTACCTATTTTTAGTAAAAAAAAATCGCAATAAGCGTTTATCGGATTGGTTTGCGCAAAATTTATAGCGTTTTACAAAATAGGGGATAGTTTTATTGCATTTTTATAATTTTTTTTTTTTTACTACTAATGCGGCGATCAGGAATTTTTTTCGTGACTGCGACATTATGGCGGGACACTTCGGACAATTTTGACACATTTTTGGGACCATTGTCATTTTCACAGCAAAAAAATGCATTTAAATTGCATTCTTTATTGTGAAAATGACAGTTGCAGTTTGGGAGTTTAACCACAGGTGGCGCTGTAGGAGTTAGGGTGCACCTAGTATGTGTTTACAACTGTAGGGGGGTGTGGCTGTAGGAATGACGTCATCGATCGTGTCTTCCCTATAAAGGGAATGACGTGATCGATGCGCCGACACAGTGAAGCACGGGGAAGCCGTGTTTACACACGGCTCTCCCCGTTCTTCAGCTCCGGGGAGCGATCGCGACGGAGCGGCTATAAACAAATAGCCGCGCCGTGGTCCCGGATCGCTCCCCGAGCAGACCCGACCTCCCATCCGCTAATAGGCAAGGACGTACATGTACGCCCATGTGCCTGTACGTGCCATATTGTGGACGTATATGTACATGCGGGGGTCGGGAACTGGTTAACAAAATCTTGTATAGTTTTGAGATAGTTCCCTTGGCCTTCTCAGACGTACATATTTTTTCCAATTCGGATAGCTGCTCCCCTGATCTTAATGGGTGCGGCAGTTTTTGTATAAAGTGGGCTAGCTGACGGTATCTCCATTCGTTGATTTCAATACAATTTTTTTTCCCTTTTATTCTTGTAGTGTACTATGTGCCCATCTTTAATTACATCTCTTAATTGCAACGTGTCCTTTTTTATCCAATTTCCTCCAATCTGTGATTTTCCCGGTGCAAAATAATCATTATTTTTTAATGCTAATAGTGGTGAGTTAAATTCCTTTTCTATTTTTTTATACTTAGTGTCCCAGATTTTTAGTGCAATTTTTGTTATCTCATGTGTGTTTCTTATCAAGTGCCCTATATTGGGGTGGGTTCCATATGATCTTGTCCAGCCTTGTCTTCGACATTTCGTTTTCAATATTAACCCACCCTTTTTTCTTTGCTGGCCCTCGCCCACTCCACCACCCTTGACAATACCACAGCCTCGTAATATGTTTTAATGTCCGGTACAGCTAATCCCCCCTTATTCTTAGGTTGTCTTAAAGTCTGAAAAGATATTCTATGTTTCTTATTTTTCCATATAAATTTCATGATCTGTTTTTTTGAGAGCTGAGAAGAGTATTCCAGGTAAGCTTATGGGTATCATCTGAAACTTATAGGTAATTTTTGGTAGAATTACCATTTTAACAAAAATGTATTCGTCCTATCCAAGATATTGGTCTATTTTTTATCCTCCCTATTTCTCTCCTAATTTCATTTAACAAGGGAATAAAATTTATCGCATACATTTTTTTAATTGATTTTGCTAGCAGAATTCCGAGATACTTGAGTTCTTTTACCCAAGAAAAGCGTATTTCGTTTTTAAAATCCCTTTCCTCCCATCCATTGACTTTAATACTCAGGATCTCGGTTTTGGCAACATTGATTTAAAGTTTGATATTTTCTCCGTATAGCGTACATAGGTCTAATAGCTTTGGATTGAGATTTTAGGATCTGTTAGATAGAAGAGGACATCATCTGCAAACGCAGAGAGTTTGTGCTCGTCTTCTCCTATTTTAACCCCTCTTATATCGGGGCATTTGCGTATCCTAGACAACAGTGGCTCCAAGGAGAGCACAAACAGGAGTGGGGACAGGGGGCATCCCTGCCTTGTTCCATTTTTCATTGTCAATACTTGGGATAGACTGCCATTTATTTTTATTTTTGCCCTTGGTTCCTGATATAGAGTCGTTTTCTACTCCCTCATCCTTTGTCCGAACCCCATTCTTCCAGGGTGCGTAACATGAGTCCCCAGTCTACCCTGTCAAAAGCCTTTTCCGCATCTATCGACAGGAGTAGACTCGGGGACTCCGTCACTTTTCATTTTTTTAATTATCAATATAGCTCTAACTCCGTTGTCCCTCCCCTCTCTTCCCTGGATAAACCCTGTCTGGTCTGGATGCACCATCTTTGCCATTTTCTTGTTTCACTCTCTCGGCCAAGACCTTTGCAAACAATTTTGTATCTGAGTTTAGCAGAGATATTGGTCGATACCCTGAGCAATCTCCTTTATCTTTACCCTCCTTGGGAATGACTGTTATGGTGGCCTCTAAAGCCTCCCTACTTAAATCGAAATCAAAGGCCCAATTTTCTGTTAGGGTTTTAGTGATGATGTACATACATATATTATCACCATCAATTTTTATCTGCCGCAAAGGTTCCTTAAAGCGGGAGTTCATCCATTAATCTGTTTTTTCAAACAATCCCTTAGATGGATGCTCGTTTTGTCTAGGGGAATTGGCTAGTTTGTTTTAAAATATGAGCTGTACTTACCGTTTACGAGATGCATCTCTCCGTCGCTTCCGGGTATGGGTCTTCGGGAGCGGGCGTTCCTTCTTGATTGACAGTCTTCCGAGAGGCTTCCGACGGTCGCATCCATCGCGTCACTAGTAGCCGAAAGAAGCCGAACGTCGGTGCGGCTCTATACTGCGCCTGCGCACCGACGTTCGGCTTTCTTTCGGAAAAATCGTGACGCGATGGATGCGACCGTCGGAAGCCTCTCGGAAGACTGTCAATCAAAATAGGAACGCCCAGTCCGCAGCCCATACCCGGAAGCGACGGAGAGGATGCATCTTGTAAACCGTAAGTACAGCTCATATTTTAAAACAACTAGCCGATTCCCCTAGACAAAACGAGCATGAAGCTAAGGGGAAAAAAGTATATGTACGGGTGAACCTCCGCTTTAAGAAGATGAGGACTAGTTAATTGGGTTATATTGGGATGGTAGCACTGACCTGAAGTTTTCCTCCAGTACTTGATGAGTTCCCACCTTCCCACCCTAAGGCCTGTTATTGTCACAGCTTTGTTAGCTTGGTTTTCCTCATCAGCAATCAAGCAGTATCTGATTGAAGCCCTCAGTGGGCTTTGGTTGGAACAGACTTTTAAGCCTCGTACACACAACCGAGAAACTCGACGGACGAAACACATCGTTTTCCTCGTCCAGTTCCTTGTTAGGCTGTCGAGGAACTCGGCAAGCCAATATTCTCCATTCCCGTCAAGGAAATAGAGAACATGCTCTCTTTTTGGCTCGTTGAGTTTCATGACAGTTTCCTCGATGAAAATGTACACACGACCGATTTCCTCTGCAAAAAAAATCTCCCAGCAAGTTTCGTACTGGTTTTTGCCGAGAATCTCGGTCGTGTGTACGAGGCCTTAGACTATGTCATGCTGGTTGAATGTCACAGTTCACTTGTGACTGGTTATCGTACACACGACCGAGAAACTCGTCATAAAAGAAACATCGTTTGTCAGGCTTGTCGAGAATCTTGTCAAGCTTTCTTTGCATACAGTACACACTGTCAAGACAAAATCTCGTCATTCTCATAACGCGGGTGACGTACAACACGTACGACGGCGCTATAAAGGGGAAGCTTGATTCCACTGCGCCACCCTTGGGCTGCTTTTACTAATCTCATGTTACTGCGTGTTAAGTAAAAGTTTGGTGAGAGACGATTTGCGCTTTTCAGTCTGTTATAAGCGTGACGAATGTGCTATCTCCATTACGAATGCTACTTTTACCGAAGGTGCGCTCCCGTCTCATACTTTATTCTGAGCATGCGCGGGTTTCTAAGCATACACACAAACGTGTTTTGACAGTACACCACTGTCAAGACAAAATCTCGTCGTTCTCAAACGCGTGACGTACAACACGTACGACGGCGCTATAAAGGGGAAGCTTGATTCCACTGGTGCCACCCTTGGGGCTGCTTTTACTAATCTCATGTTACTGCGTGTTAAGTAAAAGTTTGGTGAGAGACGATTGGCGCTTTTCAGTCTGTTAAAAGCGTGACGAATGTGCTATCTCCATTACGAATGCTACTTTTACCGAAGGTGCGCTCCCGTCTCATACTTTATTCTGAGCATGCGCGGGTTTCTAAGCATACACACAAACGTGTTTTGACAGTACACACTGTCAAGACAAAATCTCGTCGTTCTCAAACGCGGTGACATACAACACGTACGACGGCGCTATAAAGGGAAGCTTGATTCCACTGGCGCCACCCTTGGGGCTGCTTTTACTAATCTCATGTTACTGCGTGTTAAGTAAAAGTTTGGTGAGAGACGATTTGCGCTTTTCAGTCTGTTAAAGCGTGACGAATGTGCTATCTCCATTACGAATGCTACTTTTACCGAAGGTGCGATCCCGTCTCATACTTTATTCTGAGCATGCGCGGGTTTCTAAGCATACACACGAACGTGTTTTGACAGTACACACTGTCAAGACAAAATCTCGTCGTTCTCAAACGCGGTGACGTACAACACGTACGACAGGCGCTATAAAGGGAAGCTTGATTCCACTGGCGCCACCCTTGGGGCTGCTTTTACTAATCTCATGTTACTGCGTGTTAAGTAAAAGTTTGGTGAGAGACGATTTGCGCTTTTCAGTCTGTTTAAGCGTGACGAATGTGCTATCTCCATTACGAATGCTACTTTTACCGAAGGTGCGCTCCCGTCTCATACTTTATTCTGAGCATGCGCGGGTTTCTAAGCATACACACGAACGTGTTTTGACAGTACACACTGTCAAGACAAAATCTCGTCGTCTCAACGCGGTGACGTACAACACGTACGACGGCTCTATAAAGGGGAAGCTTGATTCCACTGGCGCCACCCTTGGGGCTGCTTTTAACTAATCTCATGTTACTGCGTGTTAAGTAAATGTTTGGTGAGAGACGATTTGCGCTTTTTCAGTCTGTTAAAGCGTGACGAATGTGCTATCTCCATTACGAATGCTACTTTTAACTGAAGGTGCGCTCCGTCTCATACTTTATTCTGAGCATGCGTGGGTTTCTAAGCATACACACGAACGTGTTTCTCATCGGTAAACCAGCCCGACGAGAAACACGACGAGGAAATTGAGACTCCCGACGAGGAAAAAAGAGACTTGTTCTGTTTTTTGCTCGTCGAGATCCACGACAGTTTTCTCGACGAAAAACATACACACGACCATTTTCCTCGGCAAAAAAGGTCTGCCACCAAGTTTCTTTATGGATTCTGTCGAGGAAAACGGTTGTGTGTACGGGGCCTAAGTCTCTAATTGTTTGGTCACTATGTTTAAATAAATGTGCTGTATAAAATTATTAAAGCTGTGGATTTGCCCTTATAACCTAATCATGTTTGGTGGTGTTATAGGGATGGCTTCATTTGGTTAAACCTCAGCTCCAGAACCATGTATTTATTTTTTATTTTTTTATTTTTGGAAATGCTTGGGAAAATAAACACTCCTGTCAATTTCACATTGCTGTCTGTGAACCTGTTGGGGAAATTATAGTGCCATTCATTCTTTCGGTTAAAGGAGTTGTAAAGGAAAAAAATGTTTTGCCTAAATTAATGTCTGCAAGGTAGACAGACAGAATAGTGTAATGATTCTGTTAAAAAACTAGTAAATACCTATTAAAATTCCTTCATCTATATCACCTCCAGCGTTCTAGTTACTGACCACCGCAGTAAAGCCTCCCTCACGGTGGTGAGTAATAATCAGACAAGCAGGAAGTGAACAGAACATAGAAGAAATAGAGCAACTTCTGAGCAAAAATCGAACAATGAGGAAGTGAAAAGAGGAATGTCTGCAGGTAAAGGATGCTTTTTATGAAAAAAAAAAAATCCTTTACAACCCCTTTAACGTGTGTTGCAACACAGAGCAATATTGTAGTGTGCTTCCAGCATTAATGATAATACAGTGGGTAAAGAAAAGACTCACCCCTTTAAAATATTCACATTTTGTTGCTTTGAAATGAGGACAGACACAGTTTTTATTTTATCCAGCTGTATCTACTCAGTGCAACTTATAACATCCAAGTGAAAGATAACACCAACATGTCAGAAAAAAATTAAGAACATATTTATTGAGTTGTAAAAAAGGAACCCCCCCCCCCCCCCCTTATGTCAGTATTTTGTTGGACACCATTTGCTTTAATTACAGCCTTTAGTCTGTTGGGATATGTCTCTACTAACTTTACACATCTAGACTTCGCAATATTTGCCCACTCTTCTTAGCAGGACTGCTCAAGTTCAGTTCAATTTGATGGTGACCGTTTGTGGACTGCAGACTTCAAGTAATTCCACAGATTTTCAATGGGGTTTAAAAAGAGAAGTATGGGTTTGTTTTTTTCCTCCATTAAATGTACCTATATTTACTTAGGTGGATGCATGGGTTCCCCCATTAGTCCATTACCTGGCCCTTTGGGTCTGGTATGAATATTAAGGGGGAACCTAAACAAAATTAAAAAACAAAAATGCGTGTGGGTCCCCCCAAATTCCATATCAGGCCCTTCAGGTCTAGTATGGATATTAAGGGGAACTCTGCACATTTTTTTTTAAATCGAGTGGGGTTCGCCCCAAAAAATCCATACCAGGACTGAGGGTCTGGTATGGATTTTAAGGGGAACCCGGACCAAAATAAAAAAAATGGCATGGGGTTCCCCCCCCCCAGAAATCCATACCAAACCCTTATCCGAGCACGCAACCTGGCAGGCCGCAGGAAAAAAGTGGGGAGCGAGAGAGCGCCCCTCCCTCCTGAACCGTACCAGGCCACATGCCCTCAACATGGGGAGGATGTCTCCATGTAAACCTGGCTTTCTTCTTGCATCAGAGGGGGGCAGGGTCCCCTGCACACCGAGAGAGCGGTATCGTTCGTGGCAGCGGGTTTTTTTCTGCGTATTGCTCGAGACAGAAATCTTTATTTATAATATTGCAAAGTCTAGATGTGCAAAGTTAGAAGAGACATGTCCCAACAGACTAAATGTCATGGATATGTAGTATGACTGGCAGCTTACCTTTCTCTCCGTGTGTTCATTAGAGGTCAGACTCTCTTATCTGGCTGCCTTTATCATCTCTCCTCCCTGTATGGCTCCACCCCAGGCCATCCCAGGAACTCTATATTAACCACTGCACTGCAGGTCTGCATTGCTGATCAACGTTGTTTGTTAGCATTGTGTTCCTGCTTGTCGTGTGCTACGTTAATCTCTGTGTACCGATTTTGGCTTGTCCCCGACTACGCCTGTTTGCCTGTGACCCTGACCCCTGGCCTGTCCCTTGGTTATCCTCGTCTGCTTGTTGCCCCGACCTTGGCTTACCCTTCACTATCTCTTGTGTCCTGAGTGGCTGCTTCCCTTCTCTCCCTATGGAGCGTGACCTGGGGGACTCCGGGGGCCGTGACCTGGATTCAGTCGCAGCGAAGGCCATCCTCATCACTAGAGGCTCTGGTGAACACCAGCTGGATCTTAGACTCCGTGCCCTGGGGAATATTGGGCTCAAGCTTCCTGTAGGATCCCTGTTTGTGCCCCAGCAAACCTCTCCTCCATATCCACTCTGTGGTCCATCCTCGGCAGTCTGCTATAGGATTCACTACCTTGTGGTAAACCCCTGACTCCAACAGGGTGCACTTGTCATCTGGCCACAGGTGACCTGACACTAAAAGCTATAATTAAAGCAAAATTGTGGTCCAACAAAATGCTGACACAAGGGAGTGATCCTTTTTCCAACTCAGTGATTCTGTTTTTTATTTTTTTTATTACATGTTGGTCTTATATTTTTCACTTGGATGTCGTAAGTTTCACTAGTAAATACAGCTGAACAAAACAAAAACTGTGCCTGTGCTCATTTCAGGCTGCCAAGCAACAACATTTGATTATTTTAAATGGGGTGATTCTTTTCTTTACCCACTGTATATGGTGTAAATGGGACCTTAGTGAAAAAAGGCTCTCTCTTACTTCCTGTCCCAGTGAGGGGAAATTTATACTATGTGGTCACAGAATGCAGTGATAACATGACAGTGGTCCTATCCCTTCCTCAAGAGGTTGGACATATCAATGATTATATCTCCATAGCTCCCAACTGTCCTTGGTTTGGAAAGGCTGTCCCTCCTTTGAAACCAAGTCCCTCTGTCCCCCTGGAGGCTGAAAATCACTATAGTAGGCATTGCTACTACAGTGATCTTCACTAGCTTTTGGGTCTCTTGACATGTTCTCTGACAGGCGGAGGTGGATATTGTGATGTCAACACCCTGCCATTCCACCTCATCCAATTCAAGAATGCTATGCATTTATTGAGAAAATGCAAAGTGCTCTCTGAATTGTGCTGTGCTAAGGGAATGACCTCATGTGGAAAAACAGACACTTGGCACAGGACCCGAAAGTGAGTGGAGATTACTGCAGTAGCAGTGCCTGCTACAAGTCTTTTCCAGTTTCCATAGGATAGGCCAGGTATAGAACATACATACTTGCATTGCTGGACCAACGTACTGTGAGGGAAATACTAAAATTCCTATTTTGTGTTATGATTAAAACCACTGAAATGTTTTTCTTATATTCTTTTATTTTCTTCTATATTATTTTATATTGTTTTTATTTCTTTTTATTTCTTTATCTATATAAGATATAATACATATGCATGTGTGAAAATGTATACAAGTATTATTGTCCTTACATGAGGTTATGTCAGATATAATGTTTTAAAGTTACAACTTGAAATGGAAGACATAAGACTAAATATCAAAACCAGATGTTTTCAAACCCCTCCAAGACAGCTCCTCCTATGCCTCCCTCCACCGATTAAAACAAATATGGCGATTGTGGAAGGAAAGAATGTGCCATAAGGGCTCCATGCCATATATGGACTGTTTGTGCTAATTGGAGACTTTGAAACGTGTGCAGTATGCCAAGAACAGACATCACAGGGGTGTAATAAGGGACTGAACTATATGAACTGACCTATCAGTATGTGCACGTGTATGATGTCATGTTGTTAATAAACGGAGCAGTACAGGCTCCACCCAGTCTCTTGGTGGCTGGACGTTGGAAGTTGAAGATGTAGACTGTTTCTCTCTCCTCTCTGGTCTGCATGTTTCACAATTATGATTTGGGTCAACAGCAGAATGGGGTTCGCCCTGAGAATTGTGTCAGGGGTCTCATCTTTATCAGTAACTATGTAAAAATTGCCACACCTAAACTTCAACTGTAATACAAAATTGCCAAGCCTTTTAGGACATTCCAGCATATTCTTATAAAACCATGTTGGTAAATTGTATTTCATACACTGAACTTACCATATTCATCACAGTGAAGATATAGGACTCCACATTCTCACTGCCATGATATTCAATCATTTTGGTGTCAGCAACAACCAAAGTTTCCACCCATCTCTCTTTGCTGATTGACCGCAGGGAAATCTTTCGGCCCGTCATGTACTTCCTCTCCCACCTCTCCCGCTGAGCCTCTTGTTGCAGAGCATACTTGTAGCTTTCTGAAATAAAGGATTCGGATTTATAACTCCAATTACCACCACTGAACACCAATGATATGGAGGTCTTTTAAAACTCTCATTAAACACCAATGGTGTGGGGGGTCTTTTATAACTCGCACTGATATCAATGCTGGGGTCTACAATTACTTTCACTAAGTCCAGTACAGTAAAACCTTGAATTGTGAGCATAATTCTTTCCGGAAAAAAGCACTTGTATATGAAAGCAAATTTCCCCATAAGAAATAATGAAAAACTCAGATGATTAGTTCCGCAACCATTTATTCATAGGTCCTTCAGTTTATTGTCCATATAAAAAGATTATAGCAATGTCATAGGTTGTGTAACCATAAAATGTCCATCCACAAATAGAAGCCTCCACAAGGGGAATAGAAGCAAAATCCAGCAGGAGCTCCAGAGTATAAAAGAGAAGAGAGGCGCCTCTAAGTGTAGCAATATGTTGCTAAATGTTGTACCTTCATTAAATGTAACCATATTGCTACACCTAGGCCCCTTTCACACGGGGCAGTGGAGGTGCGGTGACGGTATAGCGTTGCGATTTTTTGCGCCAATATACCATCGTATTTACCGCGATATTCGGCCACTAGCAGTGCGGTTTTAATGGGAAGGAGCGGTATAGGAGCTGTTTTATACTCAGTTGTGACATGACGCTACTTCTATATCAAGACATCGCTTGCATATGATGTCAGAATCTATTAAAATATTTTGCTTGTCTTGCAAAACGCTCTCAAACCAAGGTTTTACTGTACTTTCTTTTCAATATATTTTATTTAATCATAGAGAGAGGTACACATACAGTGTAAAAATAGATGCCCAAAAGCTGAGCAACCAGCATGTCAACAAAATACCAATCATATCAAAAGTAATACAAGCAACATGGAGTTAAAAACAGCAAGGTATTAATGCTAAACATTTGGTCAATAGAGTGAAACAATGAGAGAAGTGGTGGCCGCAGGGCCAATGATAGACATTAGTGGCTAACATTACAATCAATCAGTTGCTGAAGAATTGGCTTCCAGGAAGAAGAGACAAAAGGGAAGAGAAAGATGGGAAGAAAGAAAAAGGGGGGGGGTTGAATGGGTTGGAAGAAGGGGGAAGGTGGAGGGGGAAAAGGGAACGGGGTGTAATGGGGGTCTTTTTTTTATTATTTTCAATGACACCAATCTTAATACTCCCATTCAGTGCTTGGACAAGGTCATCTAGAGCCTAGGGTGAACATGCCAAATTGTGTCCCTCCCCAAGATGTATAAGCATTATGTGTTAGCAAAAATATCACCAGCTCACCCCCCCTCCCACCTCAAAAAAATTGAGCACTGATCTGCATGTTTACCACCTAAGCATAAATTCCCCCTCCTGCTAATACAAATCCGCCTACAAAAATTCCCCATTCCTAGCACAAATCCTCCCCGCCATATTACCTTTTCTAGCAAAAAAAAAAATACAACATTCAACTCAAATATTCTTCCCCCTCTCATCACAAATCCCCTCAAATCACCACTAATAGCACACCTCCCCAATTTTTCCTCCTAGAACAATTCATATCCCCCCTCCCCAAAATCCCCCTCCCAACACAAATCCCCACCCTCTGCAATCCTCCTTGTGGTGCACCCCCCACCACACATGATACCACTGTGCCCAGGGCAGCCGTCAATCCTGCCCACCCCTTGCCCTGCTCCCATTGACACCATCACTGGGGAACCATTTATCCCACTGACTATTGGTGCAGGACCACTTATTAACTCTACGAATAACTGATACTGAGCTTAAAACTGGTGTAGTGACATGCTTAAAAGAAATAGCTCAGTAAATGAAACAAAGAGTTTCAACTTTAGCAAAATGTTGCATAAAAATACAGTGTTTTAGCAAAATCATTACATTAACACCTATATATTGTGTGGAAAAACATTAGAATATAAAGTTTTCATCATACAGAGAAAAAAAAAAAAGATACCCCAACGCAATAATGCAAAGCTGTTCCAATGTACATGAGTTGTATGCAGTACAATAACGCTCTACCTTATTTTATGATGCTCTGTGTTAGCAAAAATGGTGCATGTCCTTTTTTTAGGACGTTTTGCCACATTATCAGTTCAATCCTTGGTGTGGCACTTAGATTTTCACACTCAAATGTGGCACACCCCCTAAGGAGCCACAAGTAAATTAGGATCCCCCACCAGGGATGGACTGGCCATTGGGACTACAGGGAGTTTCCCGGTGGGCCGATGGCTCAGTGGGCCGGCTTCAGTGACAACGGACCGCCGCCCCCTCCGCTCCTCTGTCTCTCCCTTCCCGCAGCGCTCACCTCCTCTCCCTGCCCACAGCGCTCACCTGGGGGGAACAAAGAAGCAGGGGGAGGACCAGAGGAGCAGGGACGACGACAGAGGAGCATGGGGGGGGGGACAGACAGCTGACTCAACAGCTATGGCCTGGGAGTTTCTCACTTCTGCCTAGTCTTGTCCCATAAGGGGGGCACCAAACTGATTCTTTCCCCCGGGTGAAATAATGTCTAGCTTCCCCACTGGTACTGCCTATAAGAGTACCAGTACCAGCCGTTCTAGTCTAATAAAGTAAGTAGAACGGCTAGTGGCTAGTGAAGAGGGAGAGGGGGCTTGGGTGGCCCGGGGGGGGGGGGTGCGGGAGTTGTCCGGCCCCCATGGGAGAAACCTGTCAAATTGGGCCAGTCTGGATGAAGTCCAGGGTAAAAATTTTGTCCCAGTCCAGCCCTGTCCCCCAACCCGCACAGCCAGGCACATCACGTTTCCACAGTGACTCCAGATTTAGAGAACAGTCCGTGACTTTGTTTTTATTTTTTGTTTTATTGAGGGTAATAAACTTGGATGGGGATGAGGGGTATTATGGGATGCCCACTTGACTTTAGAACAAAACTTCAGGAGCACTTCACCTGTATACAGTCTATATACAGCTCCAACCTCTACCTCCAGCACACACTTACTTGCAGAAACCCAGCTGTGTCACTCTAAGGCTCCTTTCACACTGACATGTTTTTCCGGCGGTTTAGCGCTTAAAATAGCGCTGCTGTAACGACTGAATAAATTGTGCCCTGCAGTCGTCAGTGTGAAAGCCCGTAGGCTTTCACACTGAAGCAGTGCGCTAGCAGGACCGCTCCAAAAGTCCTGCTAGATGCATCTTTGGAGCAGTTTAGGAGCGGGGTGTTTACCGCTCCTTCCCATAGAAATCAATGAGAAACCGCGGTAATACAATGCAGAGGCGCATTGCTGGCGGTTTTAACCCTTTTCCAGCCACTAGCGGGGGTCAAAACCGCATAGTGGCCAAATATCACGGTAAATATGACGGTATAGCAGCGCTAAAAATCGCGCCGCATTAACGCCACTGCACCTCCCCTGCCCCGTGTGAAAGGGGCCTAAAAAACTTTGTAGCGATGGCCTATTACAGGCAGGGACTCACAGCCCTTATACTTGTAGAGTGTTAGAGTGACACAACTTACACATTTCCAGCAATTCCATGTGGTCACTGAGCCCAGCACCACCTCTTCAGGCACTGCCAGCCTACCTGGCTGCAGCTGTCCCTTTTACTAGCCCTCCTTGCTAACTTCTCCACAGTCCTCCAGACTGATACCCTGTCTAAAGTCGTCCCAGACTGAACACTCACCAGACTTCTCAGGATATCCCCTGGATGTGCTGACCTGCTCCCCTGCTCCTGCTGTCCTCTCACTTGCTCCTGTGTCTCCAGAATAGTATTCCTCTGTCACCTGAGCCCTAGGCCTGAGGCCACGACAGCCTCCTCAGCACTCCATTTCCATCTTACACCCAACTGCCCCTGCTGGCATGATTTGTGCCTATTTATGAGGTAAACAGGCCCCCTTCCAGCCTCTTTCTGCTGGGGATTGGTCAAGGACCTCATAAATATGCCAAGCAGCTTATCCTAGCCTCCACCCACTACATCTGGAAGAGTCTCCAAGGTTCCAGAAAAAAGGGGGAGGCACCAGAGATGCTGCTTGCTGAGTCATCCAGCACTCCCTGAGTCAATCAATCCTGGCCCAGAGTAATCTCAGCCAAACCAACTTACCTACACTAACAACTTACTATATACACTAGCACAGTAGCTAGAGGGTGCTACACAAACATTATTTATTATTTCCAAGGCTGCTGTTCTAGTTCCTGACAGCACAGCAGCCCACTCATCAGTTAGACACCCCATTGGGATTCTACCTAAGGATCAGCACTATTAATCTACCACTTCAAGCATCTATTTAAATAGGCTGCCTTTATACAATGCACAGTTACGTGCAAAGATTGTGTATTAACACATTGGCTTTAATCTAATGCACCAAATTTCGGAGGTCCGAATGGACCCTGAATGTAGCCCTTCTATAATGTGCATAGTGCAAAAACTTTGTGTAAAGTGCGACCCATTGCAACCAAACTGAAATCATTATCATTATTTCTATGGCTTACTTGTATATTACACATCATAATTAAACCTGTAAAATCATTACGTATGTACATAATAATACGCCTGTTTCATAATCTTAACTATGATTTTATTTATAGTCATTAAAAACGATACACATAATTTACCCGATCCAACAGAAAGCTGCTAATTGACTTTCCTGCCAAGCTTCTGACGTGTGTCACCGCTCTTATGGTTTTATAAATATTCAGATTGATCGAGGAGAAGTGAACATTTTCATCAGCAGGTAAACACTCTAGTAAGATTCTCTGGAGACATCAAATGGACATTTTACAATGACAAATAGCTGATGAACGATTTACTCGATGGGAGAAACAGGATGATATTCTGAATATAAATTATCTACGGTTCATGACTGACCTCAACATGGTACAAAAAATCAATAATAAATCCACAGCAGCTAAATATGTTTTTTCCTGTGAATTTACTATAATGTGCTTGTTTTTCTTTTTTAAATAATATTGTGATGGGCATTTTTCCATAGACCACCAATGTGAGGAGAATGACATTACAACTTTTACAGTTTGTGCTTCTTTTCTGGCCATTTTAACTTGTTTAACGACTTCCATACCGCGCTTATTCTGGCACTTCTCTCCTTCATGTAAAAATCATAATTTTTTTGCTGGAAAATTACTCGGAACCCCCAAACATTATATAAATATATATATATTTTTAAGCAGACACCCTATGGAATAAAGTGGCGGTCATTACAACTTTTTATCTTGCATGGTATTTGCGCAATCATTTTTCAAACGCCTTTTTTTGGAATTAAAAAATAACAAAACAATAAAGTTAGCCCAATTTTTTGTATAATGTGAACGATGATGTTAAACTGAATAATTAGATACCTAACTTGTCACGCTTTAAAATTGCGCACACTCATGGAATGGCGCCAAACTTCTGTACATAAAAATTTCCATAGGCGACGCTTTATTTTTTTTTACAGCTTACCAGTTTAGAGTTACAGAGGTGGTCTAGTGCTAGAATTATTGCTCTCGCTCGAACGCACGTGGCGATACCTCACATGTGTGGTTTGAACAGCGTTTACATGTGTGGGCGGGACTTATGTGCGCGTTCGCTTCTGAGCGCAAGCTACTGGGGACAGGGATGTTTTAATTTTTTGTATCACTTTTATTCCTACTACAAGGAATATAAACACGTGAACCTAATAAGAATAGTGTGTGACAGGTCCTCTTTATGGAGAGATGCTCGGTCAATAAGACCCCACATCTCTCCTTCAGGCTGGAAAGCATGAGATTGTGAAAAAAAAATCACCAATCTCATGCATTCAGCCGCGATTGTGGCATTGTTTACTTCCGGTTACCCGGGCGTGACGTCATAGCGCTGTGCCTGAGCCTCCGACGTTCATAGAGATGGCCGGTGACCATCTCCGATGGCACGGGAGGGTCTAGAGAAGCACCGGATGGCAGCGGGAGGGGGGAACGTCCCCTCCCACCACCTATAAGAACGATCAAGCGGCGGGACCTCCGATATGATCATTTTTATGGTGCGTAGAATCGCTGCTTAAATGCACTGTTATAGTTAGGACTGCAGTATACAGAGCTCCTTGACGGGGCCTGCAGCTTACACATGCATTTGCAAATGTGTGCAACTAAACCTCTGTTTTTAACACACACAGTTAGACAGGTGAATTTGGTTGGTTGCTGATTGGTCGGCAAGTTTGAGCCTGGATATTCTATGTTTTTGTATGTATTTGCGCCCATTCCAGCGCTCCTTTTCATAGGTAGGGGCAGTGACTTTTGTTTGTTGTATTTATGTCATTGTAGTCAGGCAGCACACTGGCACCTTTGCTTCCATGTACTGAGTGTGCAGTGTGCTCTTGCCCCTTTAATGAGGGCTGGGCTACCTCCAGTCACCTGCCCCTTATCTATCTATCAGCAGTCATGTGCTCCTACTGAGGAAATAAAATGCAATGTTATAGTTAGGACTGCAGTATACAGAGCGCCTTCATGGGGCCTGCAGCTTACACATGCATTTGCAAATGCGTGCAACTAAACCTCTGTTTTTAACGCACACAGTTAGACAGGTGAATTTGGTTGGTTGCTGATTGGTCGGTAAGTTTGAGCCTGGATATTCTATGTTTTTGAATGTATCTGCTGTGGCCGCCAACCCACGCCACTCCCGCAGGTCTCAGATACTGTTAAAAACCTATCATGTACCTCTCCAATTGGTGCACAAAGATGGGGAGGAAGAGGAGAAAAAACAAGCCTCCAATAGTGAAGTACATTAAAATCTAAGGGTACTTTATTAAAATAGTGCGGATGGACTGTTACATGTGTAAAACAACTGTAAAGCAAAAGAATATCCAGACGCTGCGTGATGAGCGCCGTCTTACATCTCCTCCGGTCACTTCCTGGTTTGTGTCAGCCTTGCGCAATCCCTACAGCGTTACGTCACATACCTCGTGACACCCCTGAAGAAGCACTTATAAAGGGCCATCAAATGGATAAATGGGCTCCAGGATCAGTGGGAATGGCCCCCAGGACTAGGGGAAAGGGTCCCAGGACCAAGGGAAAGGGTCACCGATGGTCAGGGGGGCCCTTCACAGTTTCTTGCACTGAAGCCTTGAAGGTTCTAGTTACATAGTTAGTCAGGTTGAAAAAAGTCCATCCAGTTCAACCATAAAAATAAATAAAATAAAAAATACTGTACAATCCCACATACCCAATTCTATACCCACAGTTGATCCAGAGGAAGGAGAGAAACCCCAGCATAGCATAATCCAATTAGCTACAGCAGGGGAAAAAATTCCTTCCTGATCCCCGAGAGGCAATTGGATTTTCCCTGGATCAACTTTACCTATAAATGTCAGTACTCAGTTATATTCTGTACATTTAGGAAAGTATCCAGGCCTTTCTTAAAGCAATCTACTGAGCTGGCCAGAACAACCTCTGAAGGGAGTCTATTCCACATTTTCACAGCTCTTATGTCTCGTACACACGATCGGCATTTTCGATGAAAATAGTCAGACGGAATTTTTTCATCGGATATTCCGACCGTGTGTATGCCCCATCTGACTTTTTCTGTCGGAAATTCCGTGTAGAGAAACATGTTCTCTTTTTTTCCAGACAGAAAATTCGAAAATTCGAAAATTCCGTTTGTCTATATGGAACTCTGACGGAGAAAAAAACATGCATGTTCAGAATCAAGTCGACGCATGCTTGGAAGCATTGAACTTAATTTTTCTCGGCTTGTTGTACGTGTTGTATGTCACCGCGTTTTTGACAGTTGGAATTTGGTGTGTCCGTGTGTATGCAAGACAGCTTGAGCGGAATTCCGTCGGAAAAACCTTTCGGAGTTTAATCCGACGGAAAAACCGATGTGTCCGCCATAATGTTGCAGTCATCATAAAAATCGCTGATCGCCGCCATTACTAGTAAAAAAAAAATATTAATAAAAATGCCATAAAACTATCCCCTATTTTGTAGACGCTATAACTTTTGCGCAAACAATCAATAAACGCTTATTGTAATTTTTTTACCAAAAATATGTAGACGAATACATATCGGCCTAAACTGAGGAAACACACTTTTTTAATATATTTTTGGGGGATATTTATTTTAGCAAAAAGTAAAAAATATAGATTTTTTTTCAAAATTATCGCTTTAATAACTCCAGTCACTGGAAGGCATAACAATTCTTACAATCTTGCCCACTTAATCAACAGCTCCAGTATTCCCTTCAAAACTGGTACATGTGCCACTTCATGTTGGACAGCAGGGTTCCTTTCATCATCTTGGTCTCCACCAGGTACATAATATACAGCAAGAAAGTTCACTAAATTCATTTTAAATGGCTCACAGAAGCTCCCTATAACTACGTTAGACACAAAGTTCACCTGAGCAGGTCAATAAGTGAAACTGAACGTTTTGCCAGAGGCGCAAATTTGTATGTTATACTTACCTGCACTGTGCAGTTTGTTTTGCGCACATTGGTCCCGATCCTGGTCTTCTGGGGTCCCTCTGCGGCTGTCTAGGCTTCTCCGTGCAAAAATGAACCACCTTCATGGGAAGCTCTCTCCCAAGGGGGTTACTTCTTGCAGGCGCCGCCGACTGTATCACTCGGCCCTGGCACGCCGCGTCATTGGATGTGATTGACAGCAGCGTGAGCCAATGGCTATAAATCCATCCAATCTAGCCAATCAACGGCCAGACTGAGTGGAGAAAAGGACGTTGGGGGCGAGCGCAGCGAGTGAACGGGCTCATGTAAGTAAAACGGGGGGGGGCTGTGGGGCCATCATTGCCAGTTTTTCTTTTTACCTTAATGCATAAGATGAACCTTTACAACCCTTTTAACACCTGCACATGTACCATGGGAAATAAAAAATTGCAACATCCATCATTTTATTCTTCAGGGCCTCTGCTTTCAGAAAATATATCATACTTGGCGATTCATGTGCGATTCATGTGCTTGAAAAATTGCCATGGGCAGCCAGTGGTTAAAGGGTAAAACTGAGTTCAGTCAGCTTTATAGCACTAAGATCTTCACATTTAACAGTTCTATATTGAGTTGTTCACATATCAGGCACTCTGATCATCTAAGACTTGTGTTTTGTAGCATTATATAACAGAAAACGAATTTTTAGATATGTTCAGTATCCTAATCCCCATCAGCATATACTCTAAATAAAATTAATACAACTTCTTAACACCATGTCAACACGGACACACTTTATAAATACATTTATTTATCTGGAAATTATATCAAACAACAAACGTTAGTGGAAATCAGTAAAAGTAATTAAAATATATGGTACAATTCGCAAAGGCCAACAACTCATTTTAAAGTGACACAATTATAATTAAATGTAGTTTGCTCAGCGTCTTGTCTCGTTTCAGTTATGAAAACAGTTTTTTCACGGTTTAATTTAAATAAAACTTCAAAGGGAGAAAAAAAGCAATAATCGGATCATGTACATAAGGTTAGAGGAATATTGCGCTATGGGCAATGTTTTTTTTTTTTTTTTTACTTCTAGAGGACTGCGTACTTTGAGCAAAATGGTAATGATTCTGGAATCAAACTGCAGCAATCAAAAGGTAAATTAAGAAACTGCAGAACTAAATGGCTCGGAGTTTATGAAAACTTTGGGGAAATCATTTATACAGGTGTACATGCGGAGTCCAAAATTGCTTGCTTGATTAAAGTCTTTGTACATGAGTGCAGAGTGCTGAAAACGGTCCAAGTGTAGCTAACATATTACAGTGCACGTGCTGTGTCAAGGTAGAATTTGTCAGATATACATATTTAATTTTAATTAATATTATGACTGTAGGACAGTGACTCCAAACTAAAGTTTTGGTGTGTCTACGTGTCAAAAAATAAAGCATCTTGTCATATAGGGCCAGATTCAGAGAAGAAGTACGCCGGAGTATCTGCTGATACTCCGGTGTACTTTCAAATTTGCTGCGTCGTATCTTTATTTGTAAATCACAAACAAATATACGACGGCATTTGGCTAAGATCCGACAGGCGTACGGCTTCGTACGCCTTCAGGTCTTAGGATGCAATACTTCGGCGGCCACTGGGTGGAGATCGCGTCGTTTTCCGCGTCGGGTATGCTAAATAGCTGTTTACGGCGATCCACGAAGGTACGTGCGTTCGTCGCATTCTCTTACGTCGTCGCTAGTCGGCTTTTCGCGTCGCAAAGTTACGGCTGCTATTTAGGTGGTGTAACAATAGACAGCCCATGTTAAAGTATGGCCGTCGTTCCCGCGGCGAATTTCAATTTTTTTTTGTGTAAGTCGTCCGGGAATACGAAAGTACGTAACGCACGTCGCGTTTAAAACATTTTGTCGGGGCGACGTCATTTCGCGCAAAGCACGGCAGGAAATTTCAAAACGGAGCATGCGCAGTACGTCCGGCGCGGGAACGCGCCTAATTTAAATGGTACACGCCCCATTTGAATTAGGCAGGCTTGCGCCAGCCCATGTCTCCATGTCTTGTCTCCAGCCCATCTGCCAGTAGCATCATCTAGTGGCAATCAGTGACATGTACAATCTATCACAAATGCTGCTTCCAGTGTCCGTTGACCCTCTTCGCCAAAAAACCTTGCACAAGCTCTTGATTGCCTAACAAATAACTTTCAAACTATTATCAATAACATACAAATCCATCCACAATTCTTCCCCAAGCTACATCCTCAATCTTAAAATATAACCTAACCATCCACTCTGCTCCTCCCAAGACCACCTGCTCTCCAGCTTCCTAATTAGGGATGAACCTTGTATTTGAGTCGAACATCGTATGTTCAATCGTTCGTCGAATTACGAACGTTTTGGGCCGTTCGCGCCAAATTCGAGTTGCGTTTCACGGCCCATTATTCACTGCGGCATTGCAGTGCATTGCTGGCTGATGATTGGCCAAGCATGCACTATGAACCGCATGCTTGGCCAATCACAACTTGCAATAAACGGAGAGCCATAATTGGCCAAAGCCAAGGTGGCTTTGGCCAATTATGGCTCAGGAGGTTTAGTACACGCCCCACACTATAAAAGGCCGCCTGCAGGTCGGCCTTGTGTAGTGTGTTGCAGTGGTTAAAAGAGCGAAGACAGAGAGATAGAGAGAGAGAGAGAGAGAGAGTGTGTGTAATTTTTAGTAGGTAGATAGAGCAGGCAGGCAGGCAGGCAGGCAAGTCAGTTAAAGTCACAGGGCCAGATTCTTAGAGGAGATACGACGGCGTATCTCCAGATACGCCGTTGTATATCTGCGTCTGGACGGTCGTATCTATGCCCCTGATTCTTAGAATCAGTTACGCATAGATATCTATTAGATCCGACAGGCCTAAGTCTCTTACGCCGTCGGATCGTAACTGCATATTTACGCTGGCCGCTAGGGGCGTGTACGCTGATTTACGCGTCAAAATATGTAAATCAGCTAGATACGCCAATTTACGAACGTACGCCCGACCGACGCAGTACAGTTACACCGTTTACGTTAGGCTTTTCCCGGCTTATAGTTACCCCTGCTATATGGTGGCGTAAGTGCGGCGTACCAATGTTAAGTATGGCCGTCGTTCCCGCGTCGAAATTTGAAAAAATTACGTAGTTTGCGTAAGTCGTCCGTGAATGGGGCTGGACGTCATTTACGTTCACGTCGAAACCAATGACGTCCTTGCGGCATACTTTGGAGCAATGCACACTGGGAAATTCCACGGACGGCGCATGCGCCGTTCGGGAAAAACGTCAATCACGTCGGGTTAAGCCTGATTTACATAACACACGCCCACCTCTTCACAATTTGAATTAGGCGGGCTTACGCCGGCCTATTTACGCTACGCCGCCGCGTGAGAATACGGCACTTGCCTGTAAAAGTTGCGGAGTCGTAACGTAAATAGGATACGTTACCCCCGCACAAAGTTATGCCATTCTACGTGAATCTAGCCCACAGTGTGTAGAGGATATATATGCATCCCAGGTATTGTATATATATTTATACACCGTATAGTTTAGCTAGATCTGCATTTCCTAATTTACTGGCAGGCAGGTGATTGTGCTAGCTGCAGTATTCTCACGTGGTGTACTGTGTCCTCTGCAGTGTGCACCTAAAGCTACGTGGTGTGTACTGCCTGTGTCCTCTGCAGTGTGCACCTAAAGCTACGTGGTGTATGTACTGTCTGCGTCTGTGCTATTTTTCTCAATGATTTTCATCCATATTGCAGTTTTAAATTACTTTTTTCTTATAGTAATCTCATTTTGTGCAGGGACAGTTCTAAACACGTGCCACTTCACAGGCATACTATAGACACCCAGCAGGTACAATATTTAAAGGAATTTTTCATTTTTTCTTTCACTTTAAGCATCATTAAAATCACTGCTCCAGAAAAAAACGATAGTTTTTAAAACTTTTTTTCCATTGATACATGTTTCCTGGGGCAAGACCCGGGTTCTCAAAGACGTTTTACGACAATAACTTGCATATTAGGATTTAAAATGAGCACTTTTGAATTCGAACGTTCGGTCCCATAGAGTCCCATGGGTTTCTAAATGTTCGCGCGAACGGTCGGTCCGTTCGAAGGTTCTGGTGCGAACCGAACGGGGAGGTGTTCGGGTCATCCCTATTCCTAATCACCTTCTCCCATGCTTACCTCCGAGACTTCTACAGAGCCTCTCCCTACCCCTGGAAATCCGTACCCAAAATGTTCCGGCTATCTCCTACTCTGTCCACCTTTAGGCAATCAGTTATATCTCATCTTTACAGAGAAGCCTATACCATCTCTACTGTACCTAAAATTGTAATGTTTACTTTCTCCATGAACTCATCCTCTGCAGTTATTACCCTTTGTATTGCTTGCCTCTCGCTGTTAGATTGTAATCTCTCACAAACAGGGCCCTCTTTACCTTCTTGTCTTCAATTGTTTTGTGGCTCTACTAACTCCCTTTATTTTACAAGGTGCTGTGCAAACTATTGGCGCTAAATAAATCCTATATACTATACACAGTTAAACAGAGACCACAGTTCACATACCGTATTTCAGGAACTTCCTGGAATTAGATTTTTCCTACAGGATTTTGTTTTGCAACCGTAACCTCTGTCTTGTCCATAGTCTTTAAAGAAGACCTATAGGCAATTTTATTTTCATTTTGGATAGAGCAAGGGAGGGTTACAGCCCTGTCAGATTTTGTTATGTCATCTGTGTCCCAAATGAGAGATTTTCCTTTACTTCCTGTCCCATAGCCAAACAGGAAGTGAGAGGAAATCCACACAAATTAAGGGAATTCATTGGGGACCCCCCAGTGTTCCAATTTGAAGATTTATCCTCTATTACTTTTCTGGGATTTTCTTTTACTTTCACTTTCAATGATAATTGTAAACAGAACAAATATAGAGGGTGGATCTCCTTAACGTGGTTGTAAACCCACTTTGAAAAACAAAAACAAAAAACTAACACCTGCAAGACAAAGGCATAATGAGCTAGTATGCATAGCATACTAGCTCATTATGTAATACTCACCTGAGATCGAAGCCCTCGCTGCGGTGCCCGTACACAGCACTGGCCATTGACATCACTCCCGGGGGTATTGCGGCTCCGGCACTGTGATTGGCCAGAGCCGCGATGACATCACTCCAGCGCATGCTGGCGGAGACGCCGGCAACGGCACAGTCTAACTGAAGAAACAGCATGATGTGCCATTGCTTTAGTGCGCATGTGCCGATGACTTCGTACATGCAGACACAGGGGGATATCTCCTAAACCGTGCAGGTTTAGGAGATATCCAGGCCTTAATATAGGCTTACCTATAGCAAAAAGTGTGTTGTAAGGGTTTACAACCACTTTAATGGGGGCGCATACAGAAATATAAACTGGCAGGTGCTCTAATCCCTCTCCACTCTACCCAGAACAAAAAAAAAATGTTTTGTCTTTAGTTATACTTTAAAGTGGAGGTTCACCCGGAAATGACAATTTTTAACATTAGATTCATGCTCATTTTGTCAAGGGGAATCGGGTAGTTTTTTTTTAAATCGAAGCCGTACTTACCGTTTTAGAGATAGATCTTCTCCGCCGCTTCCGGGTATGGGCTGCGGGACTGGGCGTTCCTTCTTGATTGACAGTCTTCCGACAGGCTTCCGACGGTCGCATCTATCGCGTCACGATTTTCCGAAAGTAGCCGAACGTCGGTGCGCAGGCGCCGTATAGAGCCACACCGACGTTCGGCTTCTTTCGGCTACTCGTGACGCGATAGATGCGACCGTCGGAAGCCTGTCGGAAGCCTGTCAATCAAGAAGGAACGCCCAATGCCGAAGACCTATACCCGGAAGCGGCGGAGAAGATCGCTCTCTAAAATGGTAAGTACTGCTTCGTTTTTAAAAAAACTAGCCGATTCCCCTAGACAAAATGAGCACGAATCTAATCTTAAAAAAAAAATTCAGGATGAACTCCCGCTTTAAGGTCTAGGGATGTAAAAAGCTGCAAAGATCTCCCCTTTTGGTAGGAACCGTTGAAGATACTAGTTGCTGTAGAGTGCCACTTTGAGCCTACAGGGAGCAAACTGCGGTTGCACCCAACATGGAGGTGCCGGGTGACTGACGAGTAGTGTTGCTCACGAATATTCGCGTTGCGAATATTCGACTCGAATATAGCATATTCGAGAAATCGCGCTATATTTCGAAATTCGCGGTGAATATTCGCAATTCCGAATATTCGATTTTTTACAAATTTTTTTTTTAACCAGATCACATCCTAGATATCTCCATCGACGTCTAAAAGCATTGCTGGTATCATTAGAGACCCTGGGCCGAGTAGCTGAAGCGTTCATTGAATTTTCCAGAAAGATCGCAATGCGATTATTCGGCAAACGCAATATCGCGCGATTACTTTCCTCGCCCCGATCTTCCGCATCAGAGCGATTTTTACAGTTTCATTTTTAAAACAGATCACATCCTAGTGATCTCCATAGACGTCTGAAAGCATTGCTGGTATGATTAGAGCCATTGGGCCGAGTAGCTGAAGCGATCATTTTATATTGCCGAATATTCGCAATGCGAATATTCGGCAATAGGAATATTGCGCGATTATTTGCTCCGCCCTTTTGCATCAGAGCCAATCAGAGTTCTCCTTCCACACTCGTCACAGGTTAGCAACCAATAGGAACCTGCCTGCATGGACATTATATAAGCTCACTCCCAGCACCATTTCATTGCAGATTCAGAAGCTGGCTATAGAGTGTGGAGGCTGTTTCTGTGTTCCTGGTTTCCTGTGTCTTTGTTCTTGATTGATTTAGATCATCACCAGCATTGCTATTTAGTGATTCCAGTGGATCTTTTCCAGTATATCAACTGCTTTTTTCAAAGCAATAGACCCAAGAGCTTTTTTCAAAGCTACGTTTTGTGCTGTTTTGTGCTGTTTTTTTCATTTGTGTTACTGTTTGATCCTGCAATCCTCGCTGTTCAGTGATATTTGCTAGAGATTTCAGAACACATTTTGCTGAGCTTTATAAAAGAGCTTTTCTAAAAGCTAAGTTTTGTTCATCTTGTGTTACTGTTAGATCTTGCAGGTTCGCTGTTCAGTGATATTTGATAGGCATCTCAGTTCACATTTTGTTTAGTTTTCCCTAAAGAGCTTTTATAAAAGCTAAGTTTTGTGTTCAGTTTAGTTAAATTTTGTGTAGTAAGTGTACACACTGTTAGTGTACATTTATTTCATCTAGCTTAGCTTAGTGTGTGTTTAGTGTCTGTGTTTTGTGTTTAAAAAAAAAAAAAAGTTAGTGTTTGTTTAGTGCTTTTTTTTTTTTTCTTTAATTTTGTAGTCCTTGTCTGGTGTACTACTTTTCTTATAGTTTAGTAGCTGTCTGTGTACGTCTTTGTCTGCGTGCCTGTCTTGTAAAAAATACACAAAAACACATTTTGTTCACATTTCCCCCCCCCCAATAAAGTTTACCCCCCCCACACACATATCAGCAATAATGAGCGGCATCCGTGGCCGTGGCAGCAGGGGTAGGGGAGTTACTCCCAGTGCTGGATCGCTGCCAGCACGGGGTACCTCTCGTGCCCCTACTAGTGGTAGAGGATCGGGTGCAAGGGGAGTACGCCTGATCCGGGAGTTCTTCCCATCGGGCAGCCGCCCGATATTGCCATCTCAGGCTCAAGTAGTGGTGGACTACATGGGGCACAGCAGTGCCACTGAGTCGTCGGTCCCGACTCACAGTAGTACCACCATTACACCGGTGCCTGTACTACCCCCCCCCAGCCCCCAAGAGTCCAGCATCTTACTGTTCGACAGCGACAGTGAGAGGGATCTCTTGGGGGAGGCCATGCATCAGGCAGACCTCCAGCTCTGTCCTGATGGTCAGGACCTTTTTGAAGGGATGGAAGAGGAGGATGGGATACCTGCTGGCAGTATCCCAGAGACATCCCTTCAAACTGGTGCTGCTGTTTTGGTGCAGGAAACAGCAGCACCTAGTCAGACCCAGGCGTGGGTGAGGGGACAGCGGAGCCAGGCTAGAGGCTCCATGTCAGGTGGTTCCCTCAGACCAACACATTTCAGCCCTTGGTCTGACATCTCTGGGGGCGAAGAGAGGTGACCCATCATGGTTGCCATCTGACGCGTCGGCTCACTACGTCAGTGACGACGGGGAAGGTAGGCACCCTGGTGAAACGGTGCGCCAGGTCACCACCAGGGAGACCATCGTCAGGGTCTCCACTGGTGATGGCAGCAGGAGGTGTCAGGAGGAGGAGCAGCAGCAGCAGCAGCAGCAGCAGGCAGCTCCACCTGTGCGCACCGAGTCCCAGCAGGTGCAAGTAAGCGTCACCCCATCTGACAGGAGGGCGGTGCTGAAGTCACCTGTCTGGAATTACTTTACCCTGGTGGCAGACAACCCTACCGTGGCCATCTGCCGGATTTGTAAAGTGAGGGTGAAGAGAGGGAAGTGTTTGGCTCGGGTGGGTACCACAGCCCTGAACCAGCACCTGAGGATAAACCACTGGGCGGTGTATGACGAGATGAAGCGTGGTGGTGGTAGCAGCGCCACCACCACAAGTGAGCAGGGTACAGCAGCCCCTGCCACATCTTCATCTCTTTCCAGCAGGTCATGCCCCCCCGCTCCCTCTAGTAGAGGTACTGGTACCGGCAGCCAGACCTCTACTTCCACAGCACCCTCCGCGTCTGTGTCCCGCACTGCCGTCCGGCGCCAGGCGTCGATTTCAGACGCCTTTGACCGCACCACTCCCTTCCCCCCTGGAGACCGACGTGTGCGTTCCCTCAATGGGCTCCTGGCAAGGGTTATTGCCCAACATCTGCTGCCCTTCAACATAGTTGACAGCAACCCCTTCAGGCAGATGTTGGAGCAGGCCCAACCCCAATGGCGTGTCCCCAGCCGCCATTTCTTTGCCAGGACTGGTGTCCCTGCCCTACACCAGCACATTGTGCAGAATGTAACCCTGTCGCTGGATCACGCTGTCAGCGACAGGGTTCATCTGACAATGGATGGCTGGACCAGCAGGCATGGGCAGGGGCGCTACATCAGCTTCACGGCCCATTGGGTTTCCCTCCGAGGCGTCAGTGAGGGATCGGCGGCAACCGATCTTGTGGTGCCGCCCCGGGTGTCCAGGGGAGAACTGCTGGTCTCCCTCAAGCCACTGTCTCCGCAGCTGCTGAGCCTCCCAGCAAGCGCCCCCGTAGCTACTCAAGTGTGGGGCACGTGCGCTGTCAGGCCGTGCTCCAGCTTGTTAGTTTAGGGGACCGGAGACACACTGGAGAAGAAGTGCTGAAAGCACTTCAGGCTCAGGTCCAGAAGTGGCTGACACCCCGAAGGCTCCAGGCAGGTATGGTTGTCTGCGATAACGGCAGCAACCTACTCGCCGCCCTTAGTGCTGGCAGTCTGACCCACGTGCCCTGTCTGGCACATGTCCTCAACCTGGTGGTGCAGAAGTTCCTGCGCACTTATCCAGGGTTGAGTGACATTGTGGCAAAGGCGCGTAGGATTGCCAGCCACTTCAGGCGCTCCCCAACCGCTACCGCGTCCCTGTCCAAATTGCAGCGGAAGTACAATCTGCCCCTTCACAGGCTGATTGTGGACAGTGTGACGCGGTGGAACTCCACCCTCCACATGCTGAAGAGGTTGTGGGAGCAGCAAAGGGCGGTGAGGGAGTACCTGATGGAACTAGGCACTGAGAGGGCTTCACCACAACTCCCTTTCATCGCCTGTGCGCAGTGGGGGCAGATAAACCAGGTCTGCCAAGTGTTGTCCTCCTTCGAGCAGGCGACCAAGATGGTCAGCAGTGAGCAAATCGGCCTCAATAGCGTGCTGCCAATAGTGTTCATGCTGGAGAGGACACTAGATCGCCTGCTCGAGGCTGGGGAGAGTGCCTTGGTGGAGCAGGAGGAGTCAGCAATGCTCCACCGAGACCAGGGCCAGGACGAGGAGGAGGAGGAGGAGGATGATGATGAAGAGGAGGAGGAGGTGGTTGCTGGTGTCGTCCCGGAGTCAGGGCCTGGTCAGGAGGGAGAGCCGGTGTTGGGGGCACCGATAGTCCGGGGGTTGGGCATGTCTGAGTTTGACCAGCAGCGCCTCAGGGATGAAGAGTCGCACCTCATTCACCTGGCCAGCATTGAGGAGTCACAGCGGGCTGTGCTCTTCCCCATGGCTGCCCACATGCTGAGATGCCTCAGGAGGGACCCCCGGGTTAAGACCATCAAGACGAGGGATGATTTCTGGATGGCCACCCTTTTGGATCCCAGGTGCAAGGGGAAACTGGAGCAGTTCATCCCAGCCAGCCGGAGGCAGCACCGGATGGAGGAACTGCAGGCAGCCATTGTCAGACGGTTGGAGCAGGCAACTCCCCGGCCTCCAGTTGTCCCCCCTCATCTCACCCAGCAGGTGGCTGCACCCAGCTGCAGCCGAGCAGGGGACCTAATGGAAGAGATGAGGATGTTCTTCCAAACCGAGCGACCCAGTACCAGCACCAGCAGCAGCAGCAGTCACCACCAGCGGCTGGCCCACATGGTGGCAGACTACATGGCGTCCGTCGGTGCTTCTGACAGTATGAGCACCGACGACCCCATGGAGTACTGGGTTGCCAGATTGGACACCTGCCGCGAGCTCGCTCAGTATGCGCTGGAGTTATTGTCTTGCCCCCCCTCCAGCGTACTATCTGAGCGGACATTCAGCGCGGCAGGTGGGGTGGTCACGGACAAGAGGACCCGTCTGTCCACAGACTCCGTGGACAGACTCACATTCATAAAGATGAATGAGTCCTGGATCGGCGGTGACTTTCTGGCACCCGTCGTCGGTTCAGGGCGCTGAAGGGTCCCTTGCCATGCATTCCCTGATGAAGCCCCGGACCTGATGTATTTACAGTGCTGAATATAACTATTTTAACATCAGAGAAAATCAATGTTAATATTTGGTACAGTAGGCTTTCTTTGCAATTACAGCGGTCAAACCTTTCTTGTAGTTTTACACCAGCTTTGCACACACTGGAGGAGGGATTTTGGCCCACTCCTCCACACAGATCTTCTCTACATCAGTCATGTTTCTGGGCTCTCGCTGAGAAACACGGAGTTTGAGCTCCCTCCAAAGATTCTCTATTGGGTTTAGGTCTGGAGACTGGCTAGGCCACGCCAGAACCTTGATATGCTCCTTCCTTACAGAGCCAATCCTTGGTTATCCTGGCTGTGTGCTTTGGGTCATTGTCATGTTGAAAGACCCAGCCTCGACCCATCTTCAAAGCTCTAACTCAGGGAAGGAGGTTGTTGCCCAAAATCTCGCAATACATGGCCACGGTCATCCTCTCCTTAATACAGTGCAGTCACCCTGTCCCATGTGCAGAAAAACACCACCAAAGCATGATGCTACCACCCCCATGCTTCACATTAGGGATGGCGTTCTTGGCATGGTACTCATCATTATTCTTCCTCCGAACACGGTTAGTGAAATTATGATCAAAAAGTTATATTATAGTCTCATCTGACCACATGATTTTCTCCCATGACTCCTCTGGATCAGTCAAGACACCTATGTCAGCAGTTATTTCACACCCTATATACTCTTATTAATACTGCTGTTCATCATGGCACCTCCTGCCCATGTGATATGACTCTGTATCAACTACTACTGTTAATACTACTACTGCTGCTTCTGCTGCTGCTGCTGCTGCCCAGTCAAGACACCAATGTCAGCAGTTATTTGACACTCCATATACTCCTATTCCTACTGCTGTTCATCATGGCACCTCCTGCCCATGTGATATGACTCTGTATCAACTACTACTGTTAATACTACTACTGCTGCTGCTGCTGCCCAGTCAAGACACCTATGTCAGCAGTTATTTGACACTCTATATACTCCTATTCCTACTGCTGTTCATCATGGCACCTCCTGCCCATGTGATATGACTCTGTATCAACTACTACTGTTAATACTACTACTGCTGCTGCTGCTGCCCAGTCAAGACACCTATGTCAGCAGTTATTTGACACTCTATATACTCCTATTCCTACTGCTGTTCATCATGGCACCTCCTGCCCATGTGATATGACTCTGTATCAACTACTACTGTTAATACTACTACTGCTGCTGCCCAGTCAAGACACCTATGTCAGCAGTTATTTCACACCCTATATACTCTTATTAATACTGCTGTTCATCATGGCACCTCCTGCCCATGTGATATGACTCTGTATCAACTACTACTGTTAATACTACTACTGCTGCTGCTGCTGCCCAGTCAAGACACCTATGTCAGCAGTTATTTCACACCCTATATACTCTTATTAATACTGCTGTTCATCATGGCACCTCCTGCCCATGTGATATGACTCTGTATCAACTACTACTGTTAATACTACTACTGCTGCTGCTGCCCAGTCAAGACACCTATGTCAGCAGTTATTTCACACCCTATATACTCTTATTAATACTGCTGTTCATCATGGCACCTCCTGCCCATGTGATATGACTCTGTATCAACTACTACTGTTAATACTACTACTGCTGCTGCTGCTGCCCAGTCAAGACACCTATGTCAGCAGTTATTTGACACTCTATATACTCCTATTCCTACTGCTGTTCATCATGGCACCTCCTGCCCATGTGATATGACTCTGTATCAACTACTACTGTTAATACTACTACTGCTGCTGCTGCTGCCCAGTCAAGACACCTATGTCAGCAGTTATTTCACACCCTATATACTCTTATTAATACTGCTGTTCATCATGGCACCTCCTGCCCATGTGATATGACTCTGTATCAACTACTACTGTTAATACTACTACTGCTGCTGCTGCTGCCCAGTCAAGACACCTATGTCAGCAGTTATTTGACACTCTATATACTCCTATTCCTACTGCTGTTCATCTTGGCACCTCCTGCCCATGTGATATGACTCTGTATCAACTACTACTGTTAATACTACTACTGCTGCTTCTGCTGCTGCTGCTGCCGCCCAGTCAATACACCTATGTCAGCAGTTATTTCACACTCTATATACTCTTATTAAGACTGCTGTACATCATGGCAACTCCTGCCCAAGTGATATGACTCTGTGTCAACTACTACTGTTAATACTACTACTGCTGCTTCTGCTGCTGCTGCCGCCCAGTCAATACACCTATGTCAGCAGTTATTTCACACTCTATATACTCCTATTCCTACTGCTGTTCATCATGGCACCTCCTGCCCATGTGATATGACTCTGTATCAACTACTACTGTTAATACTACTACTGCTGCTGCTGCTGCTGCTGCCCAGTCAAGACACCAATGTCAGCAGTTATTTGACACTCTATATACTCCTATTCCTACTGCTGTTCATCATGGCACCTCCTGCCCATGTGATATGACTCTGTATCAACTACTACTGTTAATACTACTACTGCTGCTGCTGCTGCCCAGTCAAGACACCTATGTCAGCAGTTATTTGACACTCTATATACTCCTATTCCTACTGCTGTTCATCATGGCACCTCCTGCCCATGTGATATGACTCTGTATCAACTACTACTGTTAATACTACTACTGCTGCTGCTGCTGCCCAGTCAAGACAATTATGTCAGCAGTTATTTCACACTCTATATACTCTTATTAAGACTGCTGTACATCATGGCAACTCCTGCCCATGTGATATGACTCTGTATCAACTACTACTGTTAATACTACTACTGCTGCTTCAGCTGCTGCTGCCGCCCAGTCAATACACCTATGTCAGCAGTTGTTTAACACTCTATATACTCTTATTCCTACTGCTGTTCATCATGGCACCTCCTGCCCATGTGATATGACTCTGTATCAACTACTACTGTTAATACTACTACTGCTGCTTCTGCTGCTGCTGCCGCCCAGTCAATACACCTATGTCAGCAGTTATTTCACACTCTATATACTCTTATTAAGACTGCTGTACATCATGGCAACTCCTGCCCAAGTGATATGACTCTGTGTCAACTACTACTGTTAATACTACTACTGCTGCTGCTGCCGCCCAGTCAATACACCTATGTCAGCAGTTATTTCACACTCTATATACTCCTATTCCTACTGCTGTTCATCATGGCACCTCCTGCCCAAGTGATATGACTCTGTGTCAACTACTACTGTTAATACTACTACTGCTGCTTCTGCTGCTGCTGCCGCCCAGTCAATACACCTATGTCAGCAGTTATTTCACACTCTATATACTCTTATTAAGACTGCTGTTCATCATGGCACCTCCTGCCCATGTGATATGACTCTGTATCAACTACTACTGCTAATACTACTACTGCTGCTGCTGCTGCTGCTGCTCAGTCAAGACAACTATGTCAAAAGTAATTTCCCACTCTATATACTCCTATTACCACTGCTGTTCATCGTGGCACCTCCTGCCCAAGTGATATGACTCTGTATCTACTACTACTACTACTGCTGCTGCTGCTCAGTCAAGACACCTATGTAAAAAGTTAATTCCCACTCTATATACTCCTATTACCACTGCTGTTCACTGATACCACTGATAGTTAATTTATCCCTTAACTACCCCCATTTGTGAGGGTCGGGGTTTTTCTTTAAAGTCCCATGCAAATCAATGGAAAATGTATGTTCCCACATAACTTCTGTACGCCTAGAGATATTTCAATAATACCCGCTATACATATTACTTATATGCCAAATAAAAATATATAACAGTTAAATTAACCCTTACCAACACCCTTATATAAAAGATGGGTATATTTATATTACTATGATTTTCCTCCCCAAAAGGTTAAGATAGGAAGACCGGGCAACGCCGGGTATTCAGCTAGTAATAGTATAAAATGTTTTCGGTTATTATTAAGCTAGATGTGTTGATGTTGATGTTGATGTTGATGTGTTAGATGTGAAGTTAGATGTGTTTAAAAAACTAACAATTTCAATAAGAAATGAAACCTTTGCAAAATATAACATTTTTTATTAAAAAAAAAAAATTAAGACATGAACTTCTGAAGCTCTGTCACCTCATCCATGGTTTTCGCCATTTGTTGCACCAGCTGCTGATTTTGGCGCGTCAAAAAAAGTATCTGCTGCTCATTTGCCAGTACTCTCTGCGTCATGTTTTTCATGGCAGCTTGTTTCCCCTTGAGCTTTTTTATAACTGTTAGGATATAAGAAAAAAACATTTGGATTTCAAAGACCGTTACGAAAGATTATTTTAAGCCATAAAAATAATAAAGTCGGACTTAAGAGACTCTATGAAAGAGGATCTGGCAGAGGCAATTCTCTTCCTTAGAACTCTACATTGCATTTATTTGCATTTGCTAAGCCTAGAACTACATTTCAAGATTAATATAAACCATTTCTAGGTTTTTCAGATTTTTTTTTTGGTTCATTATAGATAAGCTTTGTTTTTGTTCTAAAACAGCCAAATAATGTGGTCTGTATTTTTGAACTGTTAAAGATCATGTTCCTGATGTTTAAGCCTGCTGCTACTATCCAGTCACTTGATTGTTTTCATTGTGTTTGTCTTTTGCTTAAACTGTGCAATACAGTAGACTGTTGGCTTCCCAGCCAGTAGTCCTGTGGTAGGTTGCGTTTCTTTCCCTCAAGGAATCTATAAAATACATTTGCATATTAATACAGAGGAGTCGGAGTCGGGGAGTCGGGGAGTCGGAGTCTGAAGTACATAAAACTGAGGAGTCGGAGTCGAAAAATGTATCTACCGACTCCACAGCCCTGCTTTAAATGCTGTCCATTTTTAGAGCTACATTTTATTGTTGAAATTTTATTAATCTCTGTGCACATATTTACCCTCCTGATTGATGGTAAAATTAACCGTCTCATCCTGCTCCTCTTCCTCGTCACCCACTACTCCACCAGAAGTTTCGGGGGGGGGTGCAGCTCCTCCTCTTGCTCCTCCACAGGAGCTGGGGGTGGTGATGTGGATGGCCCTGGCTGCTCCTCCTCATCCCTCTCCTCCTCTTCCACATCCTCCTCCTGCTCCTCCTCTGCGGCCTGTCGCCTTGTGCGCTTGGGGCGCACAGTTGGTAGCGGAGCTCCTATAATAACACAATGTTCATATATTATAAAAATGTTTTCTAATAACGTATGCAAATTCTGTGTACTCTGCTGTATTGTATATGAATACAAATTAATTTATATAGACAGTTAACCAATGGGACAATGTTATATTAAAGGGTCTTGTGGGCACTACAGGGGACTGAGCGTGAGCTGGGCTGCCACCATGGTAAAATGAGCTGTTTTTGTCTCCTTTGTTTTGTTCAGACGATCTCATGTTAAAAAAAGGACTTGATGGAGTACACGGGATTACTATAACAACCCCACGCCTAACACAGGAATTTAGTGGGAATCTATATATATAAAACTCAACGTGTGTGTGCATGTATGTATGTATGTTCCACCATCACGTCCAAACGGCTAAAGATATTTACATGAAACTTGGCACACAGGTTACTTATATGTCAGCCACAAATATAGGATTGGTGGTTTAACCCTTACCCACCCCCATTTGCCTTGGTCAGGGTTTTTCTTTAAAGTCCCATTCAACTCTATGGGAAATACATGTTACTTCATAACAGCTGTAGATATTTCGATAACACTTGGTCACATGTTATCTATACGTCCACTTAAAGTATAGGATCGTTAATTTATCCCTTAACTAACCCCATTGGTGAGGGTCGGGCTTTTTGTTTAAAGTCCCATGCAAAGCAATGGGAAAAGTATGTTCCCACATAACTTCTGTGTTCCTGTCTGCTGTCCCATGTTTTTTTCCAACAGTACTATGAATACCTTGGCTGGTGGTGATATATGTTACAACAACATGGCGTCTTGGTTAACAACATCTGACCTTAAATTAATTACATATGACCTTACATAACTGTCCCCAAGGGACCCGGGCTGGCTCAACGCGATTGCCACTGCGCTGACAAGCCATTCACCTCTGCAGCTAGGGGTTCGGATCCCGCTCTCGGCTACATGTGAATTGAGTTTGGTGGTCTCAGCTCGGCCCCCGGTGGGTGTGCTATGCGAGGTAAGCCTGCGCTTAGTATGCCCACCTCCCTCCCACAAAAACCACCACACTTACACACGCACTCGCAATTGGGTTAACATGCACGCACTCTGACCATGCGGTCTCTAAAAAGAGAGGCGAAGGACTAACGGGGCTGGTTGAGCGGGCAAATCCTCTCACTCCCTTATAGGGAGTCCCTCTGCCCCGTTGGGCTTCGAAGCGGAGCAGGTAGGACGGTCTGTGTGGGAGGACCCCCTCACACCCGCCATTGCCACCCGGGGCATGGAGAAAGGTGGCAGATTACCTCTGGGGAGGCCTGCCTACTCCCAACTCCTGCAGTCCGGCTCCTCTCTCGAGTACACGCACAAAATACACTTTAGGGGAAAAAAAACATAACTGTGACCAATAACTTACCAGGATGATATTTATTCCGGATACGCCTGACCCGGTTCATCTGGCGCCTCTTCAGGTCGGACCACTTTTTGAGGATCGCCATGCGAGTGTGTTCTTCGCCTAGTTCCTCAATCAGGGAGTTTATAACTCCCTGTTTTTCTTGCTGCCTCCGCAGCTCATCGTATCCTGTTTCCAGGAACTTCTGCAAGATGAAGAACAAAGTATATTGTAATACTTTTGTTGACAGCCTTATGGATATATGACGTAAATGTATGCTATTCAACAATTGGAAGCATTCTCGCCTTATTAATCAATGACAGGGGTAACATGACAGATTTTATATCCTGCCATTTCGGTCGCCACCTTTTTTACATAAATATAGCAGCCATTATCATTTGCATAATTATGAATATATTATTAACAACACAGGATACACGTATAGGGGAGATATGCGTTGCTAACTCTTTTCCCTGTCAGGAGCCTAACGCCCCGGGGGGTCAGAGACGGGACCTTTTCGGAGGACCACTGACGTATGCAACCGTCGCAGTTTTTTGTGATGTCACTCTTTAGGTGTGTGCAAATTTTTCCTTGCACCGGGTGGAGTTTTTGGGTTGTGTTTTGCACGCCACAGGCTTTTCAACAGAAAATAACCAGCTGGAGGCAGAATGGTTGCAAAACACTACGGGTTTGTTACCTAACTCTGGGTTTCAAGACCAGTCCACCTCCAGCTGTTGCAAAACTACTACTCCCATCAGCCACGGTCTGTCAGTGCATGCTAAGAATTTTACTTTTGCTGCATCTAGGGTGCCACAGTTTAGAGACCCGTGCATAAAGGCCTGAAAAATGTGGGCCTGCAGAACTTACAATACTAGAAGTGCCAGCATTCCCAGGCATGCTGGAAGTTGTAGTTCTGCAACATCTAAAGGGCAATATGTATTCGAACGTCCTTGGGCCTTGAGGACACTGAAGTCAGGACGTTCACATACGTCCTATGTCCAAACATTTTTTAAATTCATTATGCTAAATAACAAGGAAAAGTGCCTAAATACACATTTGCCAACCAGGGTGTCTGCAGCTGTCCAGGCATGCTGGGACTTGTAGTTTTGTAAAAGCAGGAGACACATTTTTTGTGAAATACTAATATCTGATCATATATACTAACTTTTAAACTAGACTTAAATGCAGTTGAAGATGATGAAATAACAGTGGTCAAAATACTTACACAAATCAGCAACTTTTCCTCAGACTTAGTGAAATTGCTTCCAACCATGTTGCTGTGTGATTGCGCTGCGATCATAAGTTGGAAACTGGCAAGGCTCCAGGAAATGGTCGCGTGTTGTTCGCGCAATTGCGCATGCGCGATCGAAAAATCGCAATCGCAATATGTATTTTGGTTAAAATATCATACATATTCGATTTCAGAGTGCTGCTACAGCAGTTTTCGAAATATCTGCAATAAATTTCGCATTCGCATGTTGCGATATTTCGATAAAATATCAGGAATATTCTGAGCCAATCAGAGCGCTCCTCCAGCATATCTCGAAATTGCGCAATAAATATCGCATTCGCATGTTGCGATATTTCGATAAAATATCACGAATATTCTGAGCCAATCAGAGCGCTCCTCCAGCATATCTCGAAATTCCGCAATAAATATCGCATTCGCATGTTGCGATATTTCGATAAAATATCACGAATATTCTGAGCCAATCAGAGCGCTCCTCCAGCATATCTCGAAATTCCGCAATAAATATCGCATTCGCATGTTGCGATATTTCGATAAAATATCACGAATATTCTAAGCCAATCAGAGCGCTCCTCCAGCATATCTCGAAATTCCGCAATAAATATCGCATTCGCATGTTGCGATATTTCGATAAAATATCACGAATATTCTAAGCCAATCAGAGCGCTCCTACCGCAGTTATTAAAAAATCGCAATTATTTTCGCATTCGCAATAGCGAAAAATCGCATTCAATTAATTTCGATAAAATATCACGAATATTCGAATTTAGCGAATATATCTCGAATATTCGAATATATATTCGAGATATATCGCGAAATCGAATATGGCATATTCTGCTCAACACTAGGCTCTAGCACCTTCCGTTCAAAAGTTATAGCCCAAAAACCAATTTACACCAATTTCAGGCAGAAGTCCCAAAACACCAAATTTTGGATGGCCAGTTCTCCCGAACCATAACTGATAGCGACTTACTTTCTTCGCCACATTGTAGCCCCATATGTCCTGAACAGACCAAGCCAAGTTTGGGGTCCAAGGTCCAATAGCCGTGGAGATATCGCGTCTCAAGCTAACCCTGTTTCCCCATAGACTCCCATGTTAAACGGTCCATCTTTGGAGGCAAGGTACCGGCCAGCCTTAGTGCCAGTGACCCCACCTTTGGTAGACATGTAGCCGAGAGTCTCCTCTACAAATGTGGGTAGTTTGGAGGTCCTAGCACCAAAGGCCAGAGGGTACCTAGTGTGACCGGTAAATTCCTGGTAAAAAGTCCAAAAAACATCAAATTTTTGATATGCTCCGGTTGCTATTCAGGAAGATGCTCCCCAAGTTTGAAGGCTCTAGCACCTTCCGTTCAAAAGTTATAGCCCAAAAACCAATTTACACCAATTTCAGGCAGAAGTCCCAAAACACCAAATTTTGGATGGCCAGTTCTCCCGAACCATAACTGATATCGACTTACTTTCTTCGCCACATTGTAGCCCCATATGTCCTGAACAGACCAAGCCAAGTTTGGGGTCCAATAGCCGTGGAGATATCGCATCTCAAGCTAACCCTGTTTCCCCATAGACTCCCATGTTAAACGGTCCATCTTTGGAGGCAAGGTACCGGCCAGCCTTAGGTGCCAGTGACCCCACCTTTGGTAGACATGTAGCCGAGAGTCTTCTCTACAAATGTGGGTAGTTTGGAGGTCCTAGCACCAAAGGCCAGAGGGAACCTAGTGTGACCGGTAAATCGGTAAATTCCTGGTAAAAAGTCCAAAAAACATCAAATTTTTGATATGCTCCAGTTGCTATTCAGGAAGATGCTCCCCAAGTTTGAAGGCTCTAGCACCTTCCGTTCAAAAGTTATAGCCCAAAAAACAATTTACACCAATTTCAGGCAGAAGTCCCAAAACACCAAATTTTGGATGGCCAGTTCTCCCAAACCATAACTGATAGCGACTTACTATATTCGCCACATTGTAGCCCCATATGTCCTGAACAGACCAAGCCAAGTTTGGGGTCCAAGGGTCCAATAGCCGTGGAGATATCGCGTCTCAAGCTAACCCTGTTTCCCCATAGACTCCCATGTTAAACGGTCCATCTTTGGAGGCAAGGTACCGGCCAGCCTTAGGTGCCAGTGACCCCACCTTTGGTAGACATGTAGCAGAGAGTCTCCTCTACAAATGTGGGTAGTTTGGAGGTCCTAGCACCAAAGGCCAGAGGGTACCTAGTGTGACCGGTAAATCGGTAAATTCCTGGTAAAAAGTCCAAAAAACATCAAATTTTTGATATGCTCCGGTTGCTATTCAGGAAGATGCTCCCCAAGTTTGAGGGCTCTAGCACCTTCCGTTCAAAAGTTATAGCCCAAAAACCAATTTACACCAATTTCAGGCAGAAGTCCCAAAACACCAAATTTTGGATGGCCAGTTCTCCCGAACCATAACTGATATCGACTTACTTTCTTCGCCACATTGTAGCCCCATATGTCCTGAACAGACCAAGCCAAGTTTGGGGTCCAAGGGTCCAATAGCCGTGGAGATATCGCATCTCAAGCTAACCCTGTTTCCCCATAGACTCCCATGTTAAAAGGTCCATCTTTGGAGGCAAGGTACTGGCCAGCCTTAGGTGCCAGTGACCCCACCTTTGGTATACATGTAGCCGAGAGTCTCCTCTACAAATGTGGGTAGTTTGGAGGTCCTAGCACCAAAGGCCAGAGGGTACCTAGTGTGACCGGTAAATCGGTAAATTCCTGGTAAAAAGTCCAAAAAACATCAAATTTTTGATATGCTCCGGTTGCTATTCAGGAAGATGCTCCCCAAGTTTGAGGGCTCTAGCACCTTCCGTTCAAAAGTTATAGCCCAAAAACCAATTTACACCAATTTCAGGCAGAAGTCCCAAAACACCAAATTTTGGATGGCCAGTTCTCCCGAACCATAACTGATATCGACTTACTTTCTTCGCCACATTGTAGCCCCATATGTCCTGAACAGACCAAGCCAAGTTTGGGGTCCAAGGGTCCAATAGCCGTGGAGATATCGCATCTCAAGCTAACCCTGTTTCCCCATAGACTCCCATGTTAAAAGGTCCATCTTTGGAGGCAAGGTACCGGCCAGCCTTAGGTGCCAGTGACCCCACCTTTGGTATACATGTAGCCGAGAGTCTCCTCTACAAATGTGGGTAGTTTGGAGGTCCTAGCACCAAAGGCCAGAGGGTACCTAGTGTGACCGGTAAATCGGTAAATTCCTGGTAAAAAGTCCAAAAAACATCAAATTTTTGATATGCTCCGGTTGCTATTCAGGAAGATGCTCCCCAAGTTTGAGGGCTCTAGCATCTTCCGTTCAAAAGTTATAGCCCAAAAACCAATTTACACCAATTTCAGGCAGAAGTCCCAAAACACCAAATTTTGGATGGCCAGTTCTCCCGAACCATAACTGATATCGACTTACTTTCTTCGCCACATTGTAGCCCCATATGTCCTGAACAGACCAAGCCAAGTTTGGGGTCCAAGGGTCCAATAGCCGTGGAGATATCGCATCTCAAGCTAACCCTGTTTCCCCATAGACTCCCATGTTAAAAGGTCCATCTTTGGAGGCAAGGTACTGGCCAGCCTTAGGTGCCAGTGACCCCACCTTTGGTATACATGTAGCCGAGAGTCTCCTCTACAAATGTGGGTAGTTTGGAGGTCCTAGCACCAAAGGCCAGAGGGTACCTAGTGTGACCGGTAAATCGGTAAATTCCTGGTAAAAAGTCCAAAAAACATCAAATTTTTGATATGCTCCGGTTGCTATTCAGGAAGATGCTCCCCAAGTTTGAGGGCTCTAGCACCTTCCGTTCAAAAGTTATAGCCCAAAAACCAATTTACACCAATGTCAGGCAGAAGTCCCAAAACACCAAATTTTGGATGGCCAGTTCTCCCGAACCATAACTGATATCGACTTACTTTCTTCGCCACATTGTAGCCCCATATGTCCTGAACAGACCAAGCCAAGTTTGGGGTCCAAGGGTCCAATAGCCGTGGAGATATCGCATCTCAAGCTAACCCTGTTTCCCCATAGACTCCCATGTTAAAAGGTCCATCTTTGGAGGCAAGGTACTGGCCAGCCTTAGGTGCCAGTGACCCCACCTTTGGTATACATGTAGCCGAGAGTCTCCTCTACAAATGTGGGTAGTTTGGAGGTCCTAGCACCAAAGGCCAGAGGGTACCTAGTGTGACCGGTAAATCGGTAAATTCCTGGTAAAAAGTCCAAAAAACATCAAATTTTTGATATGCTCCGGTTGCTATTCAGGAAGATGCTCCCCAAGTTTGAGGGCTCTAGCACCTTCCGTTCAAAAGTTATAGCCCAAAAACCAATTTACACCAATGTCAGGCAGAAGTCCCAAAACACCAAATTTTGGATGGCCAGTTCTCCCGAACCATAACTGATATCGACTTACTTTCTTCGCCACATTGTAGCCCCATATGTCCTGAACAGACCAAGCCAAGTTTGGGGTCCAAGGGTCCAATAGCCGTGGAGATATCGCATCTCAAGCTAACCCTGTTTCCCCATAGACTCCCATGTTAAAAGGTCCATCTTTGGAGGCAAGGTACCGGCCAGCCTTAGGTGCCAGTGACCCCACCTTTGGTATACATGTAGCCGAGAGTCTCCTCTACAAATGTGGGTAGTTTGAGGTCCTAGCACCAAAGGCCAGAGGGTACCTAGTGTGACCGGTAAATCGGTAAATTCCTGGTAAAAAGTCCAAAAAACATCAAAATTTTGATATGCTCCGGTTGCTATTCAGGAAGATGCTCCCCAAGTTTGAGGGCTCTAGCATCTTCCGTTCAAAAGTTATAGCCCAAAAACCAATTTACACCAATTTCAGGCAGAAGTCCCAAAACACCAAATTTTGGATGGCCAGTTCTCCCGAACCATAACTGATATCGACTTACTTTCTTCGCCACATTGTAGCCCCATATGTCCTGAACAGACCAAGCCAAGTTTGGGGTCCAAGGGTCCAATAGCCGTGGAGATATCGCATCTCAAGCTAACCCTGTTTCCCCATAGACTCCCATGTTAAACGGTCCATCTTTGGAGGCAAGGTACCGGCCAGCCTTAGGTGCCAGTGACCCCACCTTTGGTAGACATGTAGCCGAGAGTCTCCTCTACAAATGTGGGTAGTTTGGAGGTCCTAGCACCAAAGGCCAGAGGGTACCTAGTGTGACCGGTAAATTCCTGGTAAAAAGTCCAAAAAACATCAAATTTTTTATATGCTCCGGTTGCCATTCAGGAAGATGCTCCCCAAGTTTGAAGGCTCTAGCACCTTCCGTTCAGAAGTTATAGCCCAAAAACCAATTTACACCAATTTCAGGCAGAAGTCCCAAAACACCAAATTTTGGATGGCCAGTTCTCCCGAACCATAACCGATAGCGACTTACTTTCTTCGCCACATTGTAGCCCCATATGTCCTGAACAGACCAAGCCAAGTTTGGGGTCCAATAGCCGTGGAGATATCGCATCTCAAGCTAACCCTGTTTCCCCATAGACTCCCATGTTAAACGGTCCATCTTTGGAGGCAAGGTACCGGCCAGCCTTAGGTGCCAGTGACCCCACCTTTGGTAGACATGTAGCCGAGAGTCTTCTCTACAAATGTGGGTAGTTTGGAGGTCCTAGCACCAAAGGCCAGAGGGTCCCTAGTGTGACCGGTAAATTCCTGGTAAAAAGTCCAAAAAACATCAAATTTTTGATATGCTCCGGTTGCTATTCAGGAAGATGCTCCCCAAGTTTGAAGGCTCTAGCACCTTCCGTTCAAAAGTTATAGCCCAAAAACCAATTTACACCAATTTCAGGCAGAAGTCCCAAAACACCAAATTTTGGATGGCCAGTTCTCCCGAACCATAACTGATAGCGACTTACTTTCTTCGCCACATTGTAGCCCCATATGTCCTGAACAGACCAAGCCAAGTTTGGGGTCCAAGGGTCCAATAGCCGTGGAGATATCGCGTCTCAAGCTAACCCTGTTTCCCCATAGACTCCCATGTTAAACGGTCCATCTTTGGAGGCAAGGTACCGGCCAGCCTTAGGTGCCAGTGACCCCACCTTTGGTAGACATGTAGCCGAGAGTCTCCTCTACAAATGTGGGTAGTTTGGAGGTCCTAGCACCAAAGGCCAGAGGGTACCTAGTGTGACCGGTAAATCAGTAAATTCCTGGTAAAAAGTCCAAAAAACATCAAATTTTTGCTATGCTCCGGTTGCTATTCAGGAAGATGCTCCCCAAGTTTGAAGGCTCTAGCACCTTCCGTTCAAAAGTTATAGCCCAAAAACCAATTTACACCAATTTCAGGCTGAAGTCCCAAAACACCCAATTTTGGATGGCCAGTTCTCCCGAACCATAACCGATAGCGACTTACTTTCTTCGCCACATTGTAGCCCCATATGTCCTGAACCGACCAAGCCAAGTTTGGGGTCCAATGGTCCAATAGCCGTGGAGATATCGCGTCTCAAGCTAACCCTGTTTCCCCTTAGACTCCCATGTTAAACGGTCCATCTTTGGAGGCAAGGTACCGGCCAGCCTTAGGTGCCAGTGACCCCACCTTTGGTAGACATGTAGCCGAGAGTCTCCTCTACAAATGTGGGTAGTTTGGAGGTCCTAGCACCAAAGGCCAGAGGGTACCTAGTGTGACCGGTAAATCGGTAAATTCCTGGTAAAAAGTCCAAAAAACATCAAATTTTTTATATGCTCCGGTTGCTATTCAGGAAGATGCTCCCCAAGTTTGAAGGCTCTAGCACCTTCCGTTCAAAAGTTATAGCCCAAAAAACAATTTACACCAATTTCAGGCTGAAGACCCAAAACACCCAATTTTGGATGGCCAGTTCTCCCGAACCATAACCGATAGCGACTTACTTTCTTCGCCACATTGTAGCCCCATATGTCCTGAACCGACCAAGCCAAGTTTGGGGTCCAATGGTCCAATAGCCGTGGAGATATCGCGTCTCAAGCTAACCCTGTTTCCCCATAGACTCCCATGTTAAACGGTCCATCTTTGGAGGCAAGGTACCGGCCAGCCTTAGGTGCCAGTGACCCCACCTTTGGTAGACATGTAGCCGAGAGTCTCCTCTACAAATGTGGGTAGTTTGGAGGTCCTAGCACCAAAGGCCAGAGGGTACCTAGTGTGACCGGTAAATCGGTAAATTCCTGGTAAAAAGTCAAAAAAACATCAAATTTTTGATATGCTCCGGTTGCTATTCAGGAAGATGCTCCCCAAGTTTGAAGGCTCTAGCACCTTCCGTTCAAAAGTTATAGCCCAAAAAACAATTTACACCAATTTCAGGCAGAAGTCCCAAAACACCAAATTTTGGATGGCCAGTTCTCCCAAACCATAACTGATAGCGACTTACTATATTCGCCACATTGTAGCCCCATATGTCCTGAACAGACCAAGCCAAGTTTGGGGTCCAAGGGTCCAATAGCCGTGGAGATATCGCGTCTCAAGCTAACCCTGTTTCCCCATAGACTCTCATGTTAAACGGCCCATCTTTGGAGACAAGGTACCGGCCAGCCTTAGGTGCCAGTGACCCCACCTTTGGTAGACATGTAGCCGAGAGTCTCCCCTACAAATGTGGGTAGTTTGGAGGTCCTAGCACCAAAGGCCAGAGGGTACCTAGTGTGACCTGTAAGTCGGTAAATTCCTGGTAAAAGGTCCCAAAAACATCACATTTTTGCTATGCTCCGGTTGCTATTTAGGAAGATGCTCCCCAAGTTTGAAGCCTCTAGCACCTTCCGTTCAAAAGTTATAGCCCAAAAACCAATTTACACCAATTTCAGGCTGAAGTCCCAAAACACCCAATTTTGAATGGCCAGTTCTCCCGAACCATAACCGATAGCGACTTACTTTCTTTGCCACATTGTAGCCCCATATGTCCTGAACCGACCAAGCCAAGTTTGGGGTCCAATGGTCCAATAGCCGTGGAGATATCGCGTCTCAAGCTAACCCTGTTTCCCCATAGACTCCCATGTTAAACGGTCTATCTTTGAAGGCAAGGTACCGGCCAGCCTTAGGTGCCAGTGACCCCACCTTTGGTAGACATGGCCCTTTTAGCTCAAAAATTGTCCAAAATCACACCGCCGACCCTTTTAGCCCAAAAATTGTGCAAAATTACACCCCGGCCCTTTTAGCCCAAAAATGATCCAAAATTGCACCCTGGCCCATATAGCCCAAAAAATGGTCCAAAATCGCACTGCCAGCCCTTTTAGCCCAAAAAATTTCCAAAATTGCACCCTGGCCCTTTTAGCCCAAAAATGGTCCAAAATCGCACTCCCGGCCTTTTTAACCCAAAAATGGTCCAGGGATTAAAGTGCCAGTGTGCAATTTTGGACCATTTTTGGTCTAAAAGGGCCAGGGTGCAATTTTGGATCATTTTTGGGCAAAAAGGGCCAAGGTGCAATTTTGGATCATTTTTATTGGCTAAAAGGGACGGGAGTGAGATTTTGGACCATTTTTGAGCTAGAGGCCGGTGTTCAATTTTGGGCCATTTTTTGGGCTTAAAGGGATGGGAGTGAGATTTTGGACCATTTTTGGTCTAAAAGAGCCAGGATGCAATTTTGGACTATGTTTAATCTAAAAGGGCCAGGGTAAAATTTTGGACCCTTTTTGGGCTAAAAGGGCAGAGAGTGCGATTTTGGACCATTTTTGGGGTAAAGGGGCCGGGAGTACGATTTTGGACAATTTTTGGGGTCAATATGCCGGGTTGCAATTTTGGACAATTTTTGGGCTAAAAGGTCTGGGAGTGAGATTTTGGACCATTTTTGGGCTAAAAGGGCCGGGAGTACAATTTTGGACCATTTTTTTGGGTAGAAGGGCCGGGGGGCAATGTTGGACCATTTTTGGGCTAAAAGGGCGGTGAGTGAGATTTGGGACCGTTTTTGGGCTAAAAGGGCCGGGAGTGTGATTTTGGACAATTTTTTGGGGTCAATAGGCCGGTGGGTCAAGGGCCAGAATGTGAATTATAACTCATTATGTGCTGATGGGAGGATGGTCCAGGAAAACGGAAAATTGTTAGCACTTACCGTAATTTTCCTTTCCTGGCCCATCCTCGCGTCAGCACAGGACTCCCTCCTTAGTGGCCTGTCGCAGGCTAGATTACTGAACATCTTAGTTGGGGGAGGGGCTTTTTATTCAGCATGGAAACAGGTGTTCATGGGGGGCTCTATTTTTTGTCTAAAAGGGCTGGGAGTGAGATTTTGGACAATTGTTGAGCTAAAAGGGCCAGGGTGCAATTGTGGACCATTTTTGGGCTAAAAGGGACTGGAGTGAGATTTTGGACCATTTTTGAGCTAAAGAGGCCGGTGTTCAATTTTGGGCAATTTTTGGGCTAAAAGGGATGGGAGTGAGATTTTGGAACATTTTTGAGCTAAAGAGGCCAAGGTTAAATTTTGGACCATTTTTGAGCTAAAAGGGACAGGGTGTTATTTTGGACCATATTTGGGCTAAAAGGGCAGAGAGTAAGATTTTGGACCATTTTTTGGGTCAATAGGCCAGGTTGCAATTTTCGAAAATTTTTGGGCTAAAAGAGCTGGGAGTGAGATTTTGGACCATTTTAGGCTAAAAGGTCTGGGAGTATGATTTTTGGACCATTTTTTGGGTCAATAGGCGGGGTGCCATTTTGGACAATGTTTGGGCTAAAAGAGCTGTGAGTAAGATTTTTGGGCTAAAAGGGGCGGGAGTACAATTTTGGACCATTTTTTGGGTAGAAGGGTCGGAGTGCAATTTTGGACCATTTTTGGGCCCTATAAGGGCCGGGAGTGTGATTTTGGACCATTTTTGGGCTAAAAGGGCTGGGAGTGAGATTTTGGACCATTTTTGGGCTAAAAGGGCCGTGTAACAGGATGACCCGTGACACCCAGAGATTTTTGAAGGATGGGGGATACTCCTGTGCCAGCAGCCCTAAGAACTCTTGGGTCTAAGTTCACCCTGTGCCCCTTTTGGGCATAGGGTGGCTAAGAAATCATAATTCATGTATTACATGAGATGGGACATTAATAATAATTCATGTTTGCAGTATGTCTTGAGATATCACAAGTTGTTGACTATTCAATGTGGGGACACATTCTTTTGAAAGGTGTTAATTGCATCTACTCCTAGACATTTCATTGTCCATTGTGTAAAGGTGTTAATCCAGGTCTGCTCCCAGACCTCTAATTATGTATGCTAAATACTGTTTTGTGTGTGGAATGGAACTTGTCAACCTGTCTTTCGGAGACAGAACGTCTGCCCAACGATGTGGATCGAAGGGAACTCATTGTGTGATGATATTTTGTGTGAATTCTATGGATAATAGATGTGACTTGTCAAGCTATATGCGGAGCCAGGCTGTCTGGATAATGCATTCTGTTACAATTGGTAATTAGCTCAAAGAATGTGATTGAAGCCCCCCACGATGTGATGTGTGGGTGGGGAGTTGATTGTTCCTTTCATGCCTTGTACTGTATATAAGACTGAAAGCTACCATTAAAAGTTGTCTTCATTTTGAAACCAGTACCAGAGCTGTGTGAGTCTCGGTTATTCTGGCAAATGGGATGGATCGGGTCCTGTTGGTTGGAGGGTCGTTAAGCTGTCTTGGATGGGATGGAAGGTCGTAAACGGTGGTGACCGTTACAATTGGTGGCTAGCAGCGGGATAATTCCATCGCTTAAAGGACGGCTACAAGGACACAGGACAATGGAGACGCTGTATGAACGGCTGAAGCTCTCTTCCCTCAAGGACTTACTGGAGAGCCGGGGCAGATCGGCCTGCAACCGTAAGAGAAGGGACATTATTACAGAGCTTGTCCAAATGGAGCGTAACAGAAAGGCCCAGCATAACAGACAGGACACCCAATGAAGTGTTTTTTGACTGGGCTGTTAGATGTGGACTGGCACAGTATGGACCTAATCCTCCACCGGAGATCATAGACCTGGTTACAGCGGCTGTGGATGCCACTTGGCTACAGCAAAGAGGTGCTGCAGCAGCAGAAGTCACAGCAGCACCAACTGAAGAGAGGGGAGAGGTACAGATGCCAGTCACCATGGAAGTGGAGTTCCAGGGAGCCGGGCAATTGGCCCCTATCCCCAGCAACAAGCTGTGGTGGTAAAGCGTTTACTCCCAGCTGAATCACTGGCAGCAGGACAGGATGCTACTGGCTGCTGCACACAACTACAGCTTGAGCTGACATCGGGGGATGGGACTGTGGTCTCCCTTCAAAGCGACCCAGCAGAAGAGCTGGCAACGGAGCAGAGTGCCACAAGCCTCTGCTCTCCACTAACGGAAGAGGGAGTTCCTGGGGCAGTGGATGGGACTGTGGTCTCCACTGACACAACCCCAGAAAATGGTGCGTCATCGAGACAGGAGGATGTCGGCTTTGCTTTGCAAGCATCAGTGGATTTTCTACCACCAGTGGATGGGACTACAGTCTCCACTGGTATACCCCAGGGATGGGGGCCAGTTGGCCCAGATCCCCAACAACATGATGGACTGAGCCCAGTCACCCTGTCTTCTCTCCAGCGGCTGAAAGGGCTCCAGGGAGAAGGGCCAGTCCAGGCCTCTCCCCAGCGGCAGGCAGGTTCTCTGAGAGAGACAGAGGTTTTTCAGGGTGAGTAATGCTCTGTTTGGAGCAATTTATTTGGGGTACTGTATGGATACCAGCATTGGAGGACTGTAACAAAAAAGAAAAAACAAAAAAGAGAAAAATTTACTGCTGCACACCCTGAAGAGTTATAACTACAATTTATTATGTATCAAAAGATGGAGCATAAAAAAGGCATTAAAAGCACACAGGTTACCAAATGGGGTATTATACCCGTGAAGTGACCTGAGAATACACCCACAGAACGAGACGGCAAAACCAGTAACTAATTGAAAAATAGGGCTCGATCATCCAAAAAGGAGATCAAAGTCCATATCTCACCCATTCACCCTCCACACAACACATAGAGACCCCCCACCCCAAGCACATATGAAACCCCACTGCCATCAATGATCCTAATAGTTTCCACACCAAGCGGTGGTTCCCTGTAATTACAGGTGAATGTACCACCGTCTAAGTGGGAAAAAATGCAAACAGAAGGGAAAGCTCAAAATAGGGGACATGAAAGGGATCGACTATTAAGTGGTATGGTAATACTGCTCCATTGGAAATAAATGGCAAATTATAAGTCAAATGAAGGAGGTATAGTCCGAGGGACCGTAGGCTATTCTGCTAGCTGGAGAAAAAAAGTTATGTATATATATATATATATCTCCTCTTCAGATGGATCGCCACGTCTGGTGTAATCAGTTGTTCAATTTCCATCAACCAGTAAATGATAGGGAGACATTCAACTGATAAGTGTTGGAGACACTGTAATAACGATCTATAAGGATCAGAGTTCACCTATGCTGCACTTGAGAGGACTTTGCAACAATGTAGCCACTATTAATTGACGGGTTCCCATAGCCTATGGGTAATGTCCATTCAAATATATCGAGTACATATGTCCATAAGATACTGAAATCTTGTTGAACTGCTAGTGGCAATTATGCAGCATTGGAGGACTGGATCTACTGACTGACTTCGGAGTCAACCCATCTGGGGTCTCCTCCTGTGTCAGTCTCCCATCGAAAGGGGAGAGATGTAACAGGATGACCCGTGACACCCAGATACTTTTGAGGGATGGGGGATACTCCTGTGCCAGCAGCCCTAAGAACTCTTGGGTCTAAGTTCACCCTGTGCCCCTTTTGGGCATAGGGTGGCTAAGAAATCATAATTCATGTATTACATGAGATGGGACATTAAAAATTATTCATGTTTGCAGGATGTCTTGAGATATCACAAGTTGTTGGCTATTCAATGTGGGGACACATTCTTTTGAAAGGTGTTAATTGCATCTACTCCTAGACATTTCATTGTCCATTGTGTAAAGGTGTAAAGGTGTTAATCCAGGTCTGCTCCCAGACCTCTAATTATGTATGCTAAATACTGTTTTGTGTGTGGAATGGAACTTGTCAACCTGTCTGTCGGAGAAAGAACGTCTGCCTAACGATGTGGATTGAAGGGAACTCATTGTGTGATGATATTTTGTGTGAATTCTATGGATAATAGATGTGACTTGTCAAGCTATATGCGGAGCCAGGCTGTCTGGATAATGCATTCTGTTACAATTAGTAATTAGCTCAAAGAATGTAATTGAAGCCCCCCACGGTGTGATGTGTGGGTGGGGAGTTGATTGTTCCTTTCATGCCTTGTACTGTATATAAGACTGAAAGCTACCATTAAAAGTTGTCAATTCAAGAATTTTTTGGTGTTGGGAACACTATCACTAATAGCTTGCTATATCTTCAACAATATATGTGTTTTGTTTTGCAGTGATATGTGTTCATAATATTTACTGAATATTCACTTGTAAATGCTTAGTGCCACCATACATTTTTCCAATTGTAACTACTGTATGTGCACCCATAGCAGTGTATAATAAACCTGAATTATACACTGCTGCTGGTACACATACAGTAGTTACAATTGGTCCCACCCCCTGCCACCTTCCTCCCCGCCTACCAATGTATAACCGCCAGCAGTTTGTCTGTGCACAGGTTGTCTGACAAAGGGAGCTCTGATTTGACAGCTCCACTCACTTGTGGCCATACACGTCCCGGGTTGCCCACTAATATTTGCTGTGCTGGGTGGATATTCTCACTGTTGCATGTCCTACTAGGGCTAGGCTTTCAGCAATGGGTATGGGCGCTGCCCTGAATTCGGGGACTGGACCGGGGACATATTTGGTTCGGGGACAGTGTCCTCAATCCAGGGACTGTCAGCCTACATCAAACAGGAAGTCCCAATCTTACTGGAGTTCTATTAGATTATCCAATATCCTCCTGTACTGGCCTCTGTCTTAATGAGATAAAACCAGATTCAATGTCTTTTATGTATTATGTCGCCCAGAAATATGCTATAATAGAACAATCGTGTTCCTTGTCATAGATGACTCGCACAATTACAGCATACAAACTCCATGTGGATAATATCAACAGCCCTCAAAATTTCCACTCGCCTGCTAGCATTTGGCGAGTGGATTTTAGCTGGGGGCGAGTGATGACAGGGCTGCATGACCAATGTCCCTTCATTCTGTGCCTACACTTAGAGCCCTGATGCGATTGGCGGCGAAGGGGAAAGGTGCATTCTCGGGAAAAGTAGTCTGGTGAGCCACGCACAGGCAGAGCGGTACACAGGTGCTCTCCTTACAATTCTCATTAAGCCATGGGACCTAACAGTATGACCTCTCTGAGCCTGCCCCCCTCCCCCCGACCAATGTAGCTGGAGAGCAGGGAGTAATGAGTCAGGTGGAGGATTGCGAAAATTACCACTCCCGGTGTCCCAGGTAGGCAGTGCAGCGCTCACTGAAAGTTGCCCTGACATGAGAGTGGCAGCTTTCCAGTTTGTGCAGTTTTCTTCTCCTTGTGCTCTATGTAAGTGTCCAGCAGTTCAGCCTGAGCACTGAGCAGACTGGTCTCAATGTGTGCTGTGCGCTGTCAGTGTGCGCTGTGCTATGGTGTCAATGGCTGTGCAGTTGTGTGGATCTCGGCACTAGATTGTACTCCCTCCCGCTGTGCTGCAGCTCCTCTCCTCTCTGCCAGCCTGAATAAAAGGGGGAAGTGGGGACATGCAAGCGTGGAGCCGCACACACAGGCTCCTGATGATGAGATGAATAGTAGAGGGAGAGAGAGGATGGATGGATGGGAGTTGCAGAGGAGACAGCAAGAGAATGGGGAAGAGATCCAGTTCCAATGCCCTGTCCCTCTGGTCTGCCCCAAGTGCCCTGTCCCTTTGGTCTGTCCCCAGTGCCCTATCCCATTTTGTTAAAGTTGTTTTTGGTAATATTTAATTGTGTAACTTGATTCTACATAAAACGTTTAACAGTGTCATTCCATGAGATAATCTACGAGGGCGTGTTTAGGGACGCAATTAGGCATGGAGCAGTGTATGAATTAGGTGGGGCAACTGGTGGCGAGTAACTCTTGAGGCCTGGCTAGTAGCTCAGGGCTTGAAATTTTGAGCCCTGATATCAATGTTCAAATTCATACTCAGAGCCCAATTGCTAATCGCTCAGCGAGTCAGTCAGTCTAATGGAGGTCATACATGTCTACCAGCTTTACAATTGGATCACCAGTTCAGATATTATACGTTTCCATGCCCAGAGCTGGTGTCACATGACATGAATCATTTCTGCAGGGAAGAGGATTCTGTACATTGTGGGAGGAATATGAGAGTGAGGAGCGAAGTTCCTCTTTTATCTGGAGATCTCACGTAGTGTGGAATTTTCCCCAGGAATAGTGGGTATATTCCAGTGTTTCTCAACTCCAGTCCTCGAGGCGCACCAACAGGTCATGTTTTCAGGATTTCCCTCAGATGAAATGGCTGTGGTAATTACCAAGGCAGTGAAACTGATCAAATCACCTGTGCAAAATAATGGAAAGCCTGAAAACATGACCAGTTGGGGCGCCTTGAGGACTGGAGTTGAGAAACACTGGTATATTCTATCAGACAAACAGGAAGCAAATGCTAGTGTCTAGCATCAATATCAGTGGCGGTGCGTCCATAGAGGGCGCAGGAGCGCTGCCCCCTCTCGCTCTTGCACCGCCACTGAATACAATACACAGATTCATGCATTGCATAAATCTATGTATTGTCGCTGCCGCCCACTATTCAGATGGCCGGCCCCCTAGTGAGTGCCGGCCATCTGAATAACGGCAGCTGGCTGGCTTTAGAAGTGCCTATCAGAGCCAGTGGCTCTGATAGGCTTTCCGATTACAGCCTGAGGGCTGTAATCGGCTCCCAAATAGTTAACCAGGGGACGCACGGGGTGTGCCTTTTTTCTGGTTAACACTGACAGGCGTCTCAGCCAATCAGGTTCACCGGTTCTGGTTACCGGTAACCTGATTGGCTGAAGCGTCATCGAGGGCGAGAGAAGACTTTGAGGGATGGTGGAAGGAGGATGGCTGACCCCAGAAAGGTAAGTGCTGGGCGGGGGGGGCAATCTGGCAGCATTTTACAGGGCACAGTGGCGAAAATTGATGGGCACAGTGTCGACAATTAATGGCACAGTGGTGACAATTGATGGGCACAGTGGCAATAAATGATGGCACAGTGGCTACGTTTGATGGCATAGCCAAGTGGCTGCATTTGATGGCATGGCACAGTGGCGACAATTGATGGCACAGTGGCTGCATTTGATGGCACAGTGGGTGCCTTTGATGGGCACAGTGAGGCTGCAATTGTTTTTTTTTTTTTGTTTGTTAGCGCCCTCCCCAAAAAATTTGAGCACCAGCCGCCACTGAGCATCATTGTAAGACTACAAGAACCAGCAAGCCCTCCAGCAGTCAGTACGTTACACTAGTTCTAAAATAAGATACAGTATATTGTGGACCTTTGTTTACTTTTAATCAGGCCCTGGGCCATATTCCTTCCACTGACACAAATGATGGGACATTATTCCTCCCACTGACACCAATGAAGGGGCACTATTCCTCCCAATGATGGGATACTATTCCTCCCACTGATAATAATGACTGGGCACTATTCCTTCCACTTACACCAATGATGGGACACCATTCCTCTTACTGACACCAATGATGGGGCACTATTCCTCCCACTGACACCAATGAAAGGGAACTATTCCTCCCACTGACACCAATGATGGGACACTATTCCTCCCACTGACACCAATGATGGGGCACTCTTCCTCCCACTGACACCAATGATGGGATACTATTCCTCCCACTGATACAAATGACGGTGCACTATTCCTCTCACTGACATGGGGTACTACCCCCCTCCCAATATAGTGCTCAACAAAACCAGGCCCCAGGTAGCAATGGTGACTGGAAATTGCATCCTGGCACCTGGGCTACACTGCAGCAGCGGTCTGCATTCCTCCCACGTGTACGTGGACTTAGGTTGTGCTGGGTAAAATTGAGGCTCCAGCTTTGCGGCCTCCTGGATTGGGATATACGCTCCTTTCTGCGAACCAGCGCTCTCCTCTGGTGATGGTAGATGAGTGAGTATTGGGTTGTGAGGCAGTTGATCCAGAGGAAGGGGAAAAAAACAGCAAAGCATGATCCAATGTGCTCCAGCTGGGGGGAAAAAATCCTTCCTGATCCCCTGAGAGGCAATCAAATATTTCCTGGATCAGCCCTGTGTGTGGGGTGGGGGCAGGGGGTATTACCAGTACGCTGGTCGTGGGGGATTGAGTGCCGATAAAACTTGGGGGGAAGTTCCACTGGCCACACTCACCCTATACCAAGGGTGGTAGCATCCCCTCTTGGTGGTAGATCAGTCAGTGTTGCCAACTGTCCGTATTTTTACAGACAGTTCGTAAAAACTGCACTTTTTTCCCCGTTTGTAAATGTCCGTGGTTGCGGGAATGTGCCAGTAAAAATAGCCGAGATCAGTTCGACTTGGAACTGCGCATGTAGATTGGAGGCAGGGGGTGATTGGCGGCAGGGGGTGATGGTGGCTGCAGTGGCACCGCAGAGGGGGATGGAGGCAGGGGACAATGGAGGCAGGGGGAGACTGGAGGCAGGGGGTGTTAGTGGCAGGGGGTGATTGGTGGCACCGCAGAGGGTGGGGGATGGAGACAGGGGTTGTTGGTGGCACCGCAGAGGGGGATGGAGGCAGGGGACGATGGAGGCAGGGGGTGATTGGAGGCAGGGGGCCTGGGGGAGATTGGAGGCAGGGGGAGATTGTGGCACCGCAGAGGGGGGTGGAGGCAGGGGGTGATGTGAATAAATAATTTGCCCTTATTATATCGAAAATAACAAAAATATGTTTTTTTACCTTAATATCTACCTTAAATCACATTGCTATTTTTCTAGCGTACTTGTTTGTAGCCTAAATACTGAAATTTGCACCTAAAAATGTAATTTAGTAACTTTTGTGAAATGCCAGTAAATTTCGGGTGTCGTACCAGTAAATTTCAATCTGGAAGGTTGGCAACACTGAGATGAGTGCATGTAGGTGGGGGCAAGGGGTATTACCAGTACGCTGGGCATGGGGCAGATAAGATTTAGGGGGGGGGAGTTTCACTGGCCACACTCACCCCATACCCAGAGTGGTAGCTTCCCCTCTTGGTGATAGATGAGTGGGTGTATTGGGTTATGAGGCAGTTGATACAGAGGAAGGTGGAAAAAACTCAGCAAAGCATGATCCAATGTTCTCCAGCTGGGGGAAAAATTCCTTCCTGATCCCCTGAGAGGCAATCAAATATTTCCTGGATAAGCCTTGTGTGTGGGGGAGGGCGGGCAATTGGAGCCCCACCCTCGGTGGTATGCGAGTGGAGATGTGGGTGTCAGTGTGGGGAGAGCGAGGGAGGAGGGACCATCCCCCACACAGAGCTGCGGAGGGAGGGGCCATTGTCCGGACTATAGACGGGTCCTGGTGTGTGTGTGTAATCTGCCGCCTCTGTGGAACTACAACTCCCAGTGTGCACTGTGTAAGTAATGGAGGTTCAGCTTCCAGCCTGGAATAAGATGCTGTGGGACTACATATCCCAGCATGATTTTTTCTATGGAGATATTGCAGGTCCCAGTTATCTCTGCACACCCCAGTCTGCTCCCCTCCTCTCCCCACAGGCCCAACCGGCCCACCCTTATCCTGGGGGAGGGGACCCACCACACCCTTGGTGGGAGAGGAGTGTGGGGTGAAATTACACCAAGGAGGGGAGGGGATAAGGCTGGGGTATGTAGAGATTGCTGGGACCTGTAGTACATCTATAGAAAAATCATGCTGGAATATGTAGTCCTGAAACATCTTCCCACTCTTCCCTTCTCCCGATTAGCTATTTACTGGGATCAGGTCACACCCGTCCCATGCACTGATCACGCCCAATCCCACCTGAGCCATTGTTCTGTCGAGAAGCAATGCCCATCATTGAAAAATCCGCCCCTCACCTACATGAATGTGTCTCACTAGCGCAAGGCACAATCTGTCTCAAAATCTTCAGTCGCCTATTGTGCGCAGGCGCCGTCTAGCTGATGTTCTGTCTAGTTCTCCAACCCGTCAGAAACTCCAACCGCTTAACTTACGGTTTATTTAAAACCAACATTAATTGGAGTTTTTGACGAACTAGTGGTTGGACACAACACCACTGGCAACCAAATAGAGTCCGATGCAGGATATTATGAGCGGAGATTCTTACTCCGCTCCGATTAGGGTTGCCACCTTTTCTTCAAGTCAAACCCGGACACTTTAGACCCCTTTCACGCTGAGGAGTTTTTCAGGTGGTACAGCGCTAAAAGTAATAGCACCTAAATACCGCCTGAAAAACTCCTGCACAGCCTTCTCAATGTGAAAGCCCAAGGGCTTTCACACTGAAGCGATGCGCTGGCAGGAGAGAAAAAAATCTCCTGCAAGCAGCATCTTTGGAGCGGTGAGAGGAGCGGTATGTATGTATATGTATACCGCTCATTCCCATTTAAAACAATGGGAAACCACGCTATACCGCCACCGCGCCTCCCGCTCCAGTGTGAAAGGGGCTTTAGCAGCGCACCGCAGCTTTTTTTTGTAGTATACACTAGAGGTAGACCGATATGGGTTTTTCTCTGGCCGATACCGATGCCGATATTTCAAAATTGGGGCTGCCGATGGCCGATATTTTAGGCCGATTTTTGCGGCCAATATTTTAGGCCGATTTTTTTTTTTCATTATCTCAGGAAATCTAGGTTGGGGAGGAGGTTATTGTTTAGGGTGGAGAGGTGGAGTGCAGTCTATCAGTGTCCATCAGTGCCCACCAATGCAGCTCACCAGTGTAGCCTATCAGTGTCCATCAGTGCCACCTCATTAGTGTCCACCAGTTCAGCCTGTCAGTGCACCCTCATCAGTGCCTTCCAGTTCAGCCCATTAGTGCCGCCTCATAATTATTAAAAAAAAAATACAATCTTAGTCATTTTAAGGAGGGGGGTACAGAGAGGTGGTTGTGGAGGAGGGGGGTACAGAGAGGTGGTTGTGGAGGAGGGGGTACAAAGAGGCTGGCTGTAAAGCTACCTCTCTGTACCCCCTCCTCTACAGCCACCTCTCTGTACCCCAGTCCTCTACAGCCACCTCTCTGTACCCCCCTCCTCTACAGCCACCTCTCTGTACCCCCCTCCTCTACAGCCACCTCTCTGTACCCGTCTCCTCCACAGCCACCTCTCTGTACCCGCCTCCTCCACAGCCATGTGTTGTGGAGAGGGATGGATGGTGCTGGGCGTGGGTGGGGATGCATTGTGGAGAGGGGTGGGTGGAGATGCATTGTGGAGTGGGATGGATGGTGCTGGGCGTGGGTGGGGATGCGTTGCGGTGATGCGTTGTGGAGAGGGGTGGGTGGGAATGCGTTGTGGAGAGGGATGGGTGGTGCTAGGCGTGGGTGGTGGTGCGCTGTGGAGAGGGATGGGTGGTGCTGAGTTGTGGGGAGGGATGGGTGGTGCTAGGCGTGGGTGGTGGTGCGTTGCGGGGAGGGATGGGTGGTGGTGCATTGCGGAGAGGGATGGGTGGTGGTGCGTTGCGGAGAGGGATGGGTGGTGGTGCATTGCGGAGAGGGATGGGTGGTGGTGCATTGTGGAGAGGGATGGGTGGTGGTGCGTTGTGGAGAGGGATGGGTGGTGGGGCGTTGTGGAGAGGGATGGGTGGTGGTGGTGCATTGCGGAGAGGGATGGGTGGTGGTGGTGGTGCGTTGCGGAGAGGGATGGGTGGTGGTGGTGCGTTGCGGAGAGGGATGGGTGGTGGTGGTGCGTTGCGGAGAGGGATGGGTGGTGGTGGTGCGTTGCGGAGAGGGATGGGTGGTGCGTTGCGGAGAGGGATGGGTGGTGGTGGTGCGTTGCGGAGAGGGATGGGTGGTGGTGGTGCGTTGTGGAGAGGGATGGGTGGTGGTGGTGCGTTGTGGAGAGGGATGGGTGGTGGTGGTGCGTTGTGGAGAGGGATGGGTGGTGGTAGGCGTGGGTGTGCTGCGTTGTAACGAAGATAATTGATTTGCAGTGCATTGTGAAAATGAATGAGGATGAGAGTTACATTGTGAAGAGGATCTCCACAATGTAACTCTGATATACACCCAGCCATCCTCATCCATTTTCTCAATGCCTCAGCCAGGTTTCCCTTTTAAAAGGAGTTTAAATAAATTCTGCAGGGGGGCACAGTAGCACATAATTTGGGCAACTTACCCTCCATACATGCTGGTATCATACACTAATTCTATCAGCATGCACCTAGCCTATTAGGTGCATGCAGATAGAATTAGTGTATGATCAGCCAATCATTGTTTAGAACTTGGTGCAGGCTCTGCCTCAGCAGGGAAGGAAGACAGAGCTATTGCTGGCAACGATCTCCTGCTGGGGGGAGTTACATAAGTCAGGCGGCAGTTGTAAGCCAATCATTGTTTCTCCCTGTCCCTAATACAGCACGCCGAGGGAAGGGGCGGGGCGCGGCTGGCAGCGCGATGTCGGTGAAATCTATGTCCCTTCTGTGGTGGCCGTGCAGATGGAGAAATCTCATGGGAGCGGGAGCAGTACTGCAGGGCAGGCGGCCATGCGGGCCGGACACTTTAGCCGCGAATCGGCAGATTCCTTCACAAAAATCTGCCAATTTCACAAAAACGGCCGAATATCGGCCGACCGATATATCGGTCGACCTCTAGTATACACACACAGTCTTTCTTTCTCTCTATCTTTTATTCTTTCTATGTCTTTTTCTTTGTTCCTCTTCCTTTCTCTCTTTTTCTTTCACCCCGCTCTTCTTTCTCTCTCGGAAGTGAATGGCTACATGTCCATTTTTGCATTATTAATTAAAATGCTAACCATACACAACTATATATATTAACAGGGCTCGACAAATCCCAGGCGCCAGGTCGCCATGGCGACTAGAAATAGGGTCCTGGCGACTTGGCTTGGAAGGGGGGCAAAAAAAAAAAAAAAGTGAGCCAGTGAGCTGGCTCCATCTGGTGGTGAGCCGTTGGTATTACAAGTTATTACCACCAGATGTGTAAGCTGGCGCCATCTGGTGGTGGCCGTTGGTATTACAAGTTAAGCATTACAAGTTAAACAGCAATTCTAATGTCATTTTTCACTATTTTCACTGCCATCTTCTTCCCTCTAATTAGAACCCCCAAACATTATATATATTTTTTATCCTAACACCCTAGAGAATAAAATGGCGATCGTTGCAATACTTTCTGTCACGCCGTATTTGCGCAGCGGTCTTACAAGCGCACTTTTTTGGCAAAAAATTACACTTTTTTTAATTAAAAAATAAAACCATAAAGTTATCCCCATTTTTTTTAATATTATGAAAGATAATGTTACGCCGAGTAAATTCATACCCAACATGTCACGCTTTAAAATTGCGTCCGCTCGTGGAATGCCGACAAACTTTTACCCTTTAAAATATTCATAGGCGACGTTTAAAAAAATCTACAGGTTGCATGTTTTGAGTTACAGAGGAGTTCTAGGGCTAGAATTATTGCTCTCCCTCTACTAATCGCGGCGATACCTCACATGTGTGGTTTAAACACCGTTTACATATGCGGGCGCTGCTCACGTATGTGTTCGCTCCTGCGCGCAAGCTCGTCGGGACAGGGCACATTTTCTGGCTCCTAACTTTTTTAGCTGGCTCCTAGATTCCAAGCAAATTTGTCAAACCCTGTGTATATATATATATATATATATATATATATATATATATATATATATATATATATATATATAGGGGTTGCCACCTTTTCCTCAAGCCAAACCCGAACACTTTAGCCACTTGTGACACTTTGGGTGCCCCAAGAAGAGTAGTAATGCAGTGTGCATTGCGTGCCGCAGTGAACAGTGGGTGTGGCCAAATTGCTCTTGCTGATGTCTGCCCTACTCTCAAGTAATGCCGAACCTGCCCGCAGACAGCCACCCACAGCTCCCAGAAGGCAACCGATTTGTGTTTGACTATCTTGGTTACTTGGAAGCCACAGCCCGGTCTGAAAAATATGTCCGGGTTTCAGTCCGCCTGAAACCCAAACACATGATCCAAAACCTGGACTGTCTGGGTGAATCCCAAACAGGTGGTAACCCTAATATTAATTTTGTGAAAATAGTGCAGCGCTGCGTATCTATAAATCTTATATAAACAAATAATTATACATTCCATAAAACAATTTATGGAAAAAAAAGGGGAGGAGTCGTATCTGTGATGTCAGGCGAAGCACCGTGAGTCTAGATCTGCAAGGAATGAGATGGTGATTTGATACATGCTGTTTTTATTGTAATTTCTTGTAAGTGTAACTTTTTAGGGGGGCTTTTTTTAATAAATTCAAAAGCAGAGAACACTATGGTACTTGTGTTTTTGTTTCATGTCCTTAACCCCTGGAAATATAAGTGGAATTGATTTTTAAAAAGCGGATGGAGGAAGGTGGTGTTTGGAGACAATTTAAACGTTGATTACCCACACAGAGGTGCAGTCTGGAGACTGTAGGAAATACTACCATTGGTAAAGTGAATTCATCGTGGTGGACACAAGGAGTGATCTGTCTATGAGTTTTATACTCATCCTTGAGGTGAGCAGGCATTTTAGCAGGTGGTGGTGTGCACTGAACATTGGATTCATTTAAATATGATTTTTCACAGTGGTGACAGCTTTGGAAACCTACATATGAACTGTTTTTTTTATAAAATAAAAAAAATTCATAAATTGTTTTATGGAATGTAAAATTATTTATTATATAAGATTTATAGATACGCAGCGATACACTATTTTCACAAAATTAATATTGTATTGCAGTAGGTGTGGTGTATCACTATAAGGCCCCTTTCACATTGAGGAGTTTTTCAGGCAGTACAGCGCTAAAAATAGCGCTGCTATCCCCCCTGAAAAACTCCTTCACTGAAGACTCAATGTGAAAGCCCAAGGGCCCAAGGGCTTTCACACTGAGGCGATGCGCTGGCGGGAGACAAAAAAATCTCCTGTCAGCAGCATCTTTGGAGCGGTGAGAGGAGCGGCGTGTATACCGCTCCTTCACATTGAAAACAATGGGAAACCGCGGCAATACCGCCTGCAATGCGCCTCTATAGAGGCGCATTGCGGGCGGTATTAACCCTTTATCGGTCGCTAGCGGGGGTTAATACCACACCGCTAGCGGCTGATACCCGCGGCAATTCCAGCGGTATAGCGCCGCTTTTTTTAGCGGCGTTATACCGCCACCGCGGCTCCCGCCCCAGTCTGAAAGGGGCCTAAGTGTTCAGCAGCTGTATTTGTTGCTTTTTTTTCTCTCTCATTATTAGAAGAGTCATTTATTAGTATTGTGGCGCTGATGGTTTCTCTAATTGCCTTTCAGGACAACCTTGGAGAGAGCGCAGCTCCGCCTCTTCATTGGGAAACACATGCTAATCCTTTAAAACCCTCCTCTTCCACCAAGGCTTCAGTTATTGTGTTTCCTCCGCCATGGTGGAAGTGCATGCATGTGGACCTAAGGAGCTGCACTCTCTCCAAGGGAGGGGTAAGTGTACCTTTTTTTTTTGCTGCTGCCTGGTGTGCAGAGGCCATCCCAGCCCTTCCTAGTGTGGAAAGGAGCTCCGGAGTCTCCAGCTTCTCCCTGCTCAGTGGAGTGAAGGCTCTGCAGGAAAGCCGCGCTGGGTGCCCGGGATCCGCGAGGTATGGTTCGGGTCACCGGGCGGCGTTTTCACCGCGGTTACGTTTTTTTTAATTTTGCCGCATGTCAGTCCTGGGTCCTGTCAGGCGGTGACGACACGATCAGCAGCGCGGCTTCCTGTAGAGGCGGGGCAGTGCGTGGTCCACGCTGCCTGGAATGCAGAAGTCAAGGGTCAGGCCTGTTGAGCGGCGTCTTCCGGGTTCCGGCCATCTGTGATGACGTCAGGACCCGGGAAAATTTAAAAAGCCACACAGTCCCAGCTGCTTCTCTGTTCAGCATGGAAGAGGGATCTGCAGCGATGGCGGATACAGGCGCCATGGACGCCGCTCCAGTCCAGGTAAGAGGGACACAGTGGGGCCTTTTATTCTTTACCTCATGGACTTTATATGGGTTTTTATATTTGTTCCTCCATTGGGAGCCTGTACTGCAGGGACAGAGTTAACTTTTCTCGGTCCCTGTCAGTTTTCACTTATGGTAGTGTCTTGTCTGTACCTTCCTTGTTTGGTGGCGATTTAAAAAAAAAAAAAAAAAATTTAAATAAGACTTTTCCTTCTGTGTGTTTTGTTGTAGGGAAAAGCAAAATTTAAAAAAACACCACCTAGTAGGAAGTGTCCTTCTTGCAAGAACCCCCCTAGGGATTCCTGGCAGAAACCAATGTGCAGAAGCTGTATCAGGGATCTGGTTGAAGAGGAAACATCTCAACAATACAAAGAATTGTTCTCTTCTGTACAGGAACTTAAAAGTTCTTTGGGCTCAGTTAAACATTTACTGGTGACAAAACCAGTGGTTCATACTGAAGTTCAGCAATCACCACCTAGCCCTAAAGCTTCCTCCTCTAGATCAGAGAGGGCGGATTCAGGGGATGAAGGGACTAGTACTCTTCGCTCAGTCATGGATTCAGATGAAGAGGAAGAGGAAGAAGAAGGTAGAAGTTCTAGATACAAAGTCTCCCTAGACGAAGTGGACGATCTACTTTCTGCAATTTATACTACTCTTGAAATTCAGGAGGAAAAAATTTCAGCTATCTCTGCATGACAAAATGTATCAGGGGTTAGATGAATCTAAATCTAAAGTATTTCCAGTCCACAAGGTGGTATCTGATACTATCAGAAGGAGTGGAAAGACCCTGAAAGGGGCCCCTTCTTTTCTAAAAATTTAAAGAAGAGATTCCCCTTCAATGAAGAAGATGCAGAAGTGTGGAATAAAAAACCTTGTGTTGACGCAGCTTTTTCCCAAGTTTCTGGCCGCACAGATCTAGTGTTTGAGGATATGGGTGTGCTAAAAGATTCCATGGATAAAAGAGCAGATTCTCTACTCAAGAAAGCATGGGACTCTACTTCACTCAGTCTGAAGCCAGCCATGGCCTCTACAGTGGTGGCAAGAAATTTGGAGTGTTGGGTAGAAAAACTTATGAGCCATATACAAGCAGGCACATCAAGGAAGGACTTACTAGAATCTTTTCATTTGATTTTAAAATCAATTAGGTATATGGCTGACGCATCTGCGGAGTCAATCAAAATGGCAGCTAGGTCTTCCGCTTTGGTGAACTCAGCCAGACGGGCAGTCTGGCTTAAAACTTGGACAGGGTACACAGCCTCAAAAATCAAGCTTTGTGGTCTTCCCTTTTCAGGTGATTTATTATTTGGTCCAGATTTGGAAAAAGTTCTGGACAGAACAGCGGACAAAAAAAAGGCTTTCCCAGCCAAGAAGAAGCCACCCTTTAAGAAAAATTTTTCGGGGTCCTTCAACAAACCTACAAAAAAGAGGAAAATAAGAAATGCTGGTTTCCCAAAGGGGTAGAGGAAGAGGTGGAATTCTCTTTAAGTCCCCTCAGGACCAGCCCTCAAAGGACAAATGACAGTCTAACCCTGTGGGGGGGAGATTGTCCGCTTTCTTACCTCAGTGGAGTCTGTGGGTCAAAAGTCCCTTTGTAAAAAACATCAGTGCCACAGGGGTACAACTTGGAATTGCGCAGATTGTCCACCTTCCAGATTTATGTACAGCCTACCAAGGGATCAGGAGAAAGCTTCCGCAATGATGACCCTGTTAAAGGATTTGATAGAACAGGAAGTTATTTTCCAAGTCCCAAAACACCGGAGGGAAAAGGGTCCTACTCCCACATTTTTTTAGTGAAAAAGCCTCGGGAAAGTTTCGTTTGATCCTAAAACTAAAAATTCTGAACAAGGTAATAAGGTACAAACATTTTCGCATGGACACTATCCATACGATAACAAAACTACTAA